>NC_069503.1:819852985-819940485 GCF_027579735.1 Bombina bombina
ATCAAGTTCAATCCGATTGGCTGATCCAATCAGCCAATCAGATTGAGCTTGCATTCTATTGGATGATCGGAACAGCCAATAGAATGCTAGCTCAATCTGATTGGCTGATCGGATCAGCCAATCGGATTGAACTTGATTCTGATTGGCTGATTCCATCAGCCAATCAGAATATTCCTACCTTAATTCCGATTGGCTGATAGAATCCTATCAGCCAATCGGAATTCGAGGGACGCCATCTTGGATGACGTCATTTAAAGGAACCGTCATTCGTCGTTCAGTCGTCGGCCAGGATGGATGTTCCGCGGTGGAGGTCTTCAGGATGCTGCCGCTTCGCTCTGGATGGATGCCGCTTGGATGAAGACTTCAATTGGATGGAAGACCTCTTCTGCCCCGCTTGGATGAAGACTTCAGCCGGATCATGGACCTCTTCAGCCCCCCGCTTGGGCTTGGATCAGGACATCGGAGGAGCTCTTCTGGATGGATCGGTGTGATACCCGGTGAGGTGAAGACAAGGTAGGATGATCTTCAGGGGCTTAGTGTTAGGTTTATTTAAGGGGGGTTTGGGTTAGATTAGGGGTATGTGGGTGGTGGGTTGTAATGTTGGGGGGCTTGGGTATTGTATGTTTTTTTTTACAGGCAAAAGAGCTGTATTTCTTGGGGCATGCCCGCAAAGGGCCCTGTTCAGGGCTGGTAAGGTAAAAGAGCTTTGAACTTTAGTAATTTAGAATAGGGTAGGGCATTTTTTTATTTTGGGGGGATTTGTTATTTTATTAGGGGGCTTAGAGTAGGTGTAATTAGTTTAAAATTGTTGTAATATTTTTCTTATGTTTGTAAATATTTTTTTATTTTTTGTACTTTAGCTAGTTTATTTAATTGTATTTATTTGTAGCAATTGTATTTAATTAATGTATTGATAGTGTAGTGTTAGGTTAATTGTAGATAATTGTAGGTAGTTTATTTAATTAATTTATTGATAGTCTAGTGTTAGGTTTAATTGTAACTTAGGTTAGGATTTCTTTTACAGGTAAATTTGTAATTATTTTAACTATTTTAGCTATTAAATAGTTCTTAACTATTTAATAGCTATTGTACATGGTTAAAATAAATACAAAGTTACCTGTAAAATAAATATTAATCCTAAAATAGCTATAATATAATTATAATTTATATTGTAGCTATATTAGGATTTATTTTACAGGTAAGTATTTAGCTTTAAATTGGAATAAATTATTTAATAAGAGTTAATTAATTTCGTTAGATTTAAATTATATTTAACTTAGGGGGGTGTTAGTATTAGGGTTAGACTTAGCTTTAGGGGTTAATCCATTTATTAGAATAGCGGCGAGATTCGGTCGGCAGATTAGGGGTTAATGTTTGAAGTTAGGTGTCGGCGATGTTAGGGAGGACAGATTAGGGGTTAATACTATTTATTATAGGGTTAGTGAGGCGGATTAGGGGTTAATAACTTTATTATAGTAGCGCTCAGGTCCGGTCGGCAGATTAGGGGTTAATAAGTGTAGGCAGGTGGAGGTGACGTTGAGGGGGGGCAGATTAGGGGTTAATAAATATAATATAGGGGTCGGCGGTGTTAGGGGCAGCAGATTAGGGGTACATAAGTATAACGTAGGTGGCGGTCGGCAGATTAGGGGTTAAAAAAATTTTTTTGAGTGTCGGCGATGTGGGGGGACCTCGGTTTAGGGGTACATAGGTAGTTTATGGGTGTTAGTGTGCTTTAGAGCACAGTAGTTAAGAGCTTTAGAAACCGGCATTAGCCCAGAAAGCTCTTAACTACTGACTTTTTTCCTGCTGCTGGAGTTTTGTCGTTAGATGTCTAACGCTCACTTCAGAAACGACTCTAAATACCGGAGTTATAAAAATCCCATTGAAAAGATAGGATACGCAATTTACGTAAGGGGATCTGCGGTATGGAAAAGTCGCGGCTGGAAAGTGAGCGTTAGACCCTATTTTGAGTGACTCCAAATACCGGCGGTAGCCTAAAACCAGCGTTAGGAGCCTCTAACGCTGGTTTTCACGGCTACCGCCAAACTCCAAATCTAGGCCTAATTGTGGTAGCAATAACCAGGGATTGGAATGTAGGTTTACTTTTCGTGTGCCCGTAAATGGGTGAATTTGCCTGTTTATGGGAATGCAATAAATTAGCACTCCCCTTGTAATCTAGCCCTTTATCACTTAAGGTATTTTAGTTCTAGCTGCTAGATCTGGACCCTGTATACAGTAGATCACAGGTTGTAATATTACTTGTTCTAGTGTCGGCCATTTATAGTTTATAAATTACTGCAAAAGCTACCTGCTTAGATATTGAGATGCTACCTTTTTGCCTGTATTGTACTCTTTAAGAACAATAAAGTGTTCTAGTCTTTTAACATGATATTTCCATCTATTGCATTAATATTTTGTTCATTGGTCCTATTAGCAAATTATATAAACTGCCTTTATTCTTATCCATAGAGATCAACAATTATCTGTCTAAACTAAATTAATGCAGTGCATCAGTGTTTACCATTTGTGATGTACAGCTTCATATATAAATATAATTCTAATATATATATATATATATATATATATATATATATATATATATATATATATATACTGTATATATATAAAATTTAAATTTTACAGACATTCAGCTGTTTGCAATGAACAACTCAAACAAAAGCAATTGAAATAGCTCAACACAACAAATTCTTCAAGTGGTTTCCCCAAATTCAACTGAAAATTCAACTTTTAATGAATTCTCCAGTCTCAAAATTATTCAACTTCCTGAATAGAATCTCTCACAACAGCACAAATCAAGGGCTTCATAAGTTGCACCAGGTGGGCTTGAGCTAGAACACATGAAATACCTGAACTGGCTAGGGATATGTTGGGTTTCACGTTTGACTGCATGTTAGAAATATGGCTAAGTCAAAAGAATGGTGCAAAAAGTTGAGAAGAGATCATCACCCTTCACAATCAAGGAACAGGATACAAAAAGATAGCACTATATATACAGGCACTATATGTTTGTAGAGACACCGCTGTAAGCATAGTTTGCAAGTTCAAAGTTAAAGGAACAGTGGTTACACTACCTTGACTGGCCAGAAAAAGGGAGCTATTAAAGGCTGCAACCAGATTACTAAAAAGGCAGGTTGAGAAAAACCTTTGGGTAACTGTAAAGGACCTGCAGCAAGATTTAGTGGCAGCAGGCACTGAGCTTTCAGTTTGTACAGTAAGGCGCGTACTAAACACAGAAGGTTTCCATGCCAGAACTTCAGATGTAGATCACTACTGACCCAAATGCACAAGAAAATATGCTACAAATCATATAAATAAACCACATAAGTTTTGGGATTCTGCTCTATAAAGCGATGAAACAAAACTGGAACTTTTCTGCCCGATGGATCAGCGGTATGTCTGGAGGAAGAAGAATGAAGCATATGCTAAAAAGAGCACTCTGCCTTCAGTTGAGCATGGTGGAGGCTCGTTGATGCTCTGAGGCTGTTTTGCATCCTCTGGCACTGGAAACCTACAGCATGTGGAAGGCAAGATGAATTCATTGAAGTATCAGGAAATCCTAGAAGTAAACGTCATGTTTTCTGTGAGGAAGCTGAAGCTTGGGTGTCATTGAACCTTCCAACAGGAATTTGAGGACATACCTCAAATTCCACCAAGGCTTGGTTGCAGAAGAAGTCCTGGAAGATTCTACAGTGGCCATCAAAGTCAAGTGACTTGAACCCCATAAAAAATCTCTGGTTGGATTTGAAGAAGGGTGCAGCATGCAAACCCAAAAATATTACTGAATTGGAGGCCATTGCTCATGACGAATGTGCTAAGATACCTCAGGAATGCTGCCAAAAGTTGGTGTCTGCCAATGCATTTCATTTGCAGCAGGTCATAACAGCAAAAGGGTGCTCTACTAACTACAAAAGATGCTTGCTATGAAGGGTTTGAAAAATTTTGAGACTGTAGAATTCATTAAAAGTTGAATTTTCAGCTGAATTTGGGGAAACTACTTGAATCATTTGTTGTGGTGAGCTATTTCTATTGATTTTGTTTGATTTGTTCATTGCAAACAGCTGAAAGTCTGTAAAATTTGACAATAAACTTGATTTACTATGGGGGTTGAATAATTTTGTTTACAACTATATATATATATACAGTATATATATATATTTACTATAATTGCGTTTGTAATGTCCGTCGCCGTCAGCAGTTGCGCACACATTCTCAATGGAATGTTGGCAGCGTGAGGACAAAAGAATTCCGAAAATGGCAGTAGGGTGAAAGAATCCACATTCTTTCACCACCCTGCCATTTTCGGAATCCACTGGGATGCAGCTTAAGCAAACAGAGCATTACAAAAGCAACAACTAATATCGCCCACATTAAAGTATTTAAAAAAACAACTAACCACCCGCATCAAGTATTAAAAAAAAAAAAGACCGACCTCACGAAATACAACAAAAAAAAAAAATCCTACACAAAGTATTAACTAAAACCCCCACATTCCTATATACCTAATTTCCCTATTAACCCCTAAACCGCAAAAACCTCTACATGGCAATAAACCTATTTTCCCTATTAACTCTTAAACCGCAAAAACCCCACATCGCAATAAACCTATTTACCCTATTAACTCCTAAACCGCAAAACTCCCACATTGCAATAAACCTAATTAACTTATTAACCCTTTAAACTGCCAAAAACCAAAACGCAAATAACTATCTAATTAACTAAGTACCCTAACCTAACACCCCCTAAACTAACAACCACTATCCTAACACCTCATTAAATAAACCCAAATTACCTAAACTAATACATTCTAAAGTTACAAAAACTAAAAATAAACAATCGGCTAGATTACGAGTTTTGCGTTATGGCTCATAACACTGCTTTTTCACTACCACTGCTATTACGAGTCTTGTAGGTATAGCTGTACCGCAAACTTTTTTGGCCGTAACGCAACATAACTACCGCACCTTTCAAAAAGTCCTTTTTCAATGGGACTTCCATAGCACTGGTATTACGAGTTTTGCCTGGGAGGCCAAAAAGTGAGCGGTACAGCCTATACCGAAAAGATTTGTACCGCCATCTAAAGTCAGTAGTTATGGGTTTTGCGCTACAAAGCTGTAGCATAAAACTCATAACTAATGTGTTAAAAAGTACACTAACACCCATAAACTACCTATTAACCCCTAAACCGAGGCTCTCCTGCATTACAACCACTATAATAATTATATTAACCCCTAAACTGCCACCTCCCGCATTGCAAACACTAGTTAAATATTATTAACCCCTAATCTGCCGCCCCCAACATCACTGCCACCACTATACTAAAGTTATTAACCCCTAAACCTAACCCTAACCCTAAGTCTAACCCTAACACCCCTAACTTTAATATAATTAAAATAAATCTAAATAAAAATTACTATCATTAACTAAATAATTCCTATTTAAAACTAAATACTTACCCGTAAAATAAACCCTAAGCTAGCTACAAAATAACTAATAGTTACATTGTAGCTATCTTAGGTTTTATTTTTATTTCATAGCTAACGGCTAGATTACGAGTCTTGCGTTATGAGTAAAAAAGCAGCATTAAGGCTCATAACGCTGCTTTTTTACTACCGCTGCTATTATGAGTCTTGCAGATTTAGGGGCACCGAACACTTTTTTGGCATTACTGCAAATCAACTTACGCAATTTGCGTATAGTCTATTTTCAATGGGACTTCCATAGCCCCTGTAATACAAGCTTTGTTTTTGAGGCCAAAAAGTGAGCGGTACAGCCTATCCCGCAAGATTCATAACTTATTCTAAAGTCAGTAGTTATGAGTTTTACACTACAAAGCCGTAGCATAAAACTCATAACTAAAGTGCTAAAAAGTACACTAACACCCATAAACTACCTATTAACCCCTAAACCTAGGCCCTCCCGCATCGCAAACAGTGAAATAAAATTATTAACCCCTAATCTGCCGCTCCCGACATCACCGCCACTAGAATAAACATATTAACCCCTAAACCACCGTACTCCCGCCTCACAAACACTAGTTAAATATTATTAACCCCTAATCTGCTGTCCCTAACATCGCCGCCACCTACCTACATTTATTAACCCCTAATCTGCCGCCTCCAACCTCGCCGCCACTATACTATAGTAGTAACCCCTAAACCTAAGTCGAACCCTAACCCTAACACCATCTAACTTAAATATAATTAAAATAAATATAAATAAAACCTACAAGTATTACCTAAATTATTCCTATTTAAAACTAAATACTTACCTGTAAAATTAACACTAAGCTAGCTGCAATATAACTAATAGTTACATTGTAGCTAGCTTAGGGTTTATTTTTATTTTACAGGCAAGTTTGTATTTATTTTAACTAGGTAGAAAAGTTACTAAATATTTATTAACTATTTACTAACTACCTAGCTAAAATAAATACAAATTTACCTGTAAAATAAAACCTAACCTCAGTTACACTAACACCTAACACTACACTACAATTAAATAAATGACCTACATTAAATACAATTAAATAAATTAAATACAATTAGCTAAATTACAAAAAAAAAACCCACTAAATTACAGAAAATAAAAAACAAATTACAAGATCTTTAAATTAATTACACATAATCTTATAGCCCTATCAAAATAAAAAAGCCCCCCCAAAATAAAAAAAAACCCTAGCCTAAACTACCGATAGCCCTTAAAAGGGTTTTAAAATACCAACAAACCCCCCAACAGTAAAACCCACCATCCACACAACTAAACCCCCCAATTAAAATCCTATCTAAAAAACCTAAGCTCCCCATTGCCCTGAAAAGGGCATTTGGATGGGCATTGCCCTTAAAGGGCATTTAGCTCCTTTTCGGTACCCAAACCCCTAACACTAACCCCCGAAGATCCACTTACGGTTTTTGAAGACCGGACATCCATCCTCATCAAGCCGGGAAGAGTCGTCATCCAAGAGGAAAGAAGTCATCCTCAAGGTGTGCAGAAGTCTTCATCCAGACGGCATCTTCTATCTTCATCCTTCCGACGTGGAGCGGCTCCATCTTCAAGACATCCGGCGTGGAGCATCCTCTTCATATGGTCCCAGTCGTACACTGAAGGTTCCTTTAAATGACGTCATCCAAGATGGTGTCCCTTGAATTTCCGATTGGCTGATAGAATTCTATCAGACAATCGGAATTAAAGGGTAAAAAATACTATTGGCTGATGCAATCAGCCAATAGGATTGAGCTTCAATCCTATTGGATGATCCAAACAGCCAATAGGATTGAGCTTGCATTCTATTGGCTGTTCCTGGTTTTACTGTTGGGGGATTTGTTTGTATTTGTTTTTTACAGGTAAAAGAGCTGATTTCTTTGGGGCAATGCCCCGCAAAAGGCCCTTTTAAGGGCTATTGGCAGTTTAGTTTAGGCTAGCGTTTTTTATTTTGGGGAGGCTTTTTTATTTATTAGGGCTATTAGATTAGGTGTAATTAGTTTAAATATTTGATCATTTCTTTTTCATTTTTTATAATTTAGTTAATTGTATTTAATTAATGTAATTGATTTAATTTTAGTGTAATGTTAGGTGTTAGTGTAACTCAGGTTAAGTTTTATTTTACAGGTAAATTTGTATTTATTTTAACTAGATAGTTAGTAATTAGTTAATAACTATTTGCTAACTAATATACATAGTTAAAATAAATACAAAGTTAGCTGTGAAATAGAAATAAAACCTAAGATAGCTACAATGTAACTATTAGTTATATTGTAGCTAGCTTAGGGTTTATTTTACAGGTAAGTATGTATTTAGTTTTAAATATGAATTAGTTAGGTATTAATAGTAAGCTTTATTTAGATTCATTTTTAATTACATTAAAGTTAGAGGTGTTAGGGTTAGGGTTAGACTTAGGGTTTAATATATTTATTTAGTGTTAGTGATGTGGGAGGCCAGAGGTTTAGGGGTTAATAACTTTAATGTAGTGGTGGCAATGTTGGGGGCAGCAAATTAGGGGTTAATAACTATAATGTAGGTGGGGACGATTTTAGGGGCGGCAGATTAGGGGTTAATAAGTGTAGGTAGGTGGTGGCAATGTCGGAGGAGGCAGATTCGAGGTTAATAAGTATAATGTAGGTGTCGGCGATGTCGGGGGTGGAAGATTAAGGGTATTTAGACACAGGGTTTATGTTAGGGTGTTAGGTTTAAACATACATTTTCTTTCCCCATAGGAATCAATGGGGCTGCGTTACGGAGCTTTACGCTTCTTTATTGCAGGTGTTAGGCCTTTTTTTTAGGCGGCTCTCCCCATTGATGTCTATGGGGAAATCGTGCATGAGCACGTAAAACCAGCTCAAAGCAGCGCTAGTATTTGTGTGCGGTATGGAGCTCAACGCAACCATATTGCCCGCTAATGCAGGTTTTGGGAAAATGTGTAATAGCAGCGCTAATAAAGGTGAGCAGTGGCAATAACTTGCAAGTTATTACCGAGTCAGCCATAACCCAAAACTCATAATCTGGCTGTAAGTTTACAAAAAATAAAAAAGGCTAACATTATAGAAAATAAAAAATCAAATTACCAAATTTAACAAAATTAAACCTACTCCCTATGAAAATAAAAAAGACCCCCAAAATAAAAACACCCCCTACTCTAAGAATAAACTACCAGTAGCCCTTAAAATTGCTTTTTGCAGAGCATTGCCCCAAGATAATCAGCTCTTTTACAAAAAATATACAAAGTCCCACCTAACATTAAATCCCCCCACCCCCAAAATAAAAGAGACGAACACTAAAAAACCTAAACTACCTATTGCCCTGAAAAGGGCATTTAGTTCTTTTACTGCCCATCCCTAATCTAAATAAAACAACCCCCCCCCCAAAAAAAAAACCTTATCCTAAGTCTAACCCCCAGGTTGGTACTCACGGGAAACAGGGAAAAAAACCTGACAGAAGTAGAACAAGAATGTTTAGAAGATGCATCTCGAAATGGTGTTACACCTGCAACTGTGACCATGGCAATAGTACAAGATCGCAAAAACGATCATTGTAGATATAATGCTCCTCAGTGTAAAGAGATAGCTATTATTTTCCAAAATGCAGATGGTGAACCTCCTCTTGAGCGAGATCTTATTATTCATTGTCATACCAACCATGAAAAAACCCCAGAAAGGATAAGTATTTTAGATCCAAATTTGGAACCAATGTTGTATCCACTTATTTTCCCTTTTGGGGATCAAAGATGGTCAGCTAAAATTAAACTTAATTATAACCCTACTACAGTTAGACATATAAGAACTCAATCCTTAGCAAAGCCAAGAGAAAGGGTCACACAAATTCAATTTTATAGGTATATACTTTCCATCTGCCACGAGTTTAACCCATTTCTGAGTGCTTGGAAATTGACTCAGCAGTACTTTGTAGATGCATATGTTAAAACAGAAGCTAATCATTTAAACTATGTTAGACAAAATCAGTCCAAATTAAGGGTTGAAAAGTAAACAGGTCTCATGGACCATCTTCAAAATGTAGCTGCAGAGCAGGGCTTACTTCCCGGCAAAGCAGTTATACTTCCATCTACATTCCAAGGTAGTCCCAGAAACATGGTACAGAATTACCAAGATGCCATGGCTATTGTAAGAAAGATATGTAACCCAAAATGGTTAGAAATTGTTTTAAATCTGAAAGAAGGTCAAGCAGTTGATTTTCGACCTGATTTAGTGGCAAGAGTTTTTCATTTAAAACTTCAAGAACTTCTTGATGATATCACAAAGAAACATGTTTTGGGGAAACCAGCTGCCAAAGTTCATGTAATTGAATTTCAAAAACGTGGGTTACCTCATGCACATATTTTGCTTATATTATGTGCACAAGATAAGCCTAAACATGCACAAGTTATTGATAGTTTTATTTGTGCTGAAATACCTGACATTGAAGTCAATCCATGGTTGCATGCAATTGTTACCAAACACATGATACATGGGCCCTGCGGGGAGCATAATCTAAGATCTCCATGTATGGTTGATGGGGTTTGCGCTATGCAATTTCCAAAATCTTTCCAAGAAGAAACTTTAATCAATGTAGATGATTATCCACGCTACAAGAGAAGCAAAAAAAGATTTTTAATTGAAATAAATGGTAAAAAAATAGATAACTCTTGGATTGTACCATACAACCCATACTTGACATTAAAATACAGCTGCCATATTAATATTGAAAGCTGTGCTTCTATAAAAAGTGTAAAGTACAAATTTAAATATATTTATAAAGGGCATGACTGTGCAAATATTGCAATTAAAGAACATGAAACACTTCTTCATGATGAGATAAGTTCATTTATGGATTCAAGATATGTTAGTGCTCCAGAAGCAGTATGGTCGACTTTTTGGCATTCATATGCACCATCAATTGTATACGATTGTGCAATTACAAGTTCACCTTCCTGGAGAACAGTCAGTATATTTTACTGAAGACAATATTGAAACTGCAGTAGAAAGAACACATTATAGAGACACAACTTTGACTGCTTGGTTTAATTAAACAAAGAAGATTTGTCAGCTCATGCATTTCTTTACACTGATATACCTCAGCATTTTGTTTTCCATTAAAAGAAAACAACATGGAAAAAAAGAGTACAAGATCGAGCAAATAACACTATTGGTCGTATGTACTCTGTAAGTTTAATTTCAGATGTTGAGAGATGTTGTTTACGCTTGCTTTTACGTCATGTTAAAGGAGCAACTTCTTTTGAAGATATTCATACAGTTGATGGTGTTCAATTTCACACCTTTAAAGGAGCAGCTCAAAAACATTGTCTTTTTGAAGATGATCAATCTTGGGATTTTACTCTTCATGAAGCTGCAAGTGAAATGATGCCTCGACTACTTAGAGAGCTTTTTGCTCATATTTGTGCTTTAGCATCTCCACCAAATGCTAAAGACCTTTTTAAAAAGTACAAAGAAAATGTTTTTGAAGACTTTTCAAGACATTCAGGTCATACATCAGAGTGCCAAAATTGTTTAAATTATGCTGTAAGAGATATTCAGGATATATTAATTGTTCATGGAAAAAATTGTCAAGATTTTGGTTTACCAAATCCTCCAAACAATTTACCTGAAAATCCCAGAGATCTCTATGATGATTCTTTTGAAATATGTACTGGAGTTCAAATGAAGGCATCTTTTAATGACCTTCAAAGAGAAAGTTTGGAAGAAATAATTGCTGCACTGGAAAATGACAGTTTACCACAAAGGTGTTATTTCCTTGATGGTCCAGGTGGTAGTGGAAAAACTTACCTGTACAAGACTCTGTTGAGGACAATTCGAGGGAATAGTGAGGTAGCATTACCAGTTGCTTCAACATGTATTGTGGCAAATTTGCTGGAAGGTGGACAAACTTTCCATTCACAGTTTAAGTTGCCTGTTCCTCTGGTGGATACTTCAACATCTTCCATGAGGCAAACCTCTAATGATGCGCAATTGATCCGTTGTGCAAAGATAATCATTTGGGATTAATCAACCATTTCTTGCAGTGATGCACTTAGATGTGTTGACAAACTGCTTCAAGAGTTGATGAACAACAACAAACCTTTTGGAGGCAAAACTATTCTGCTCGGAGGGGATTTTAGACAAACTCTTCCTGTTGTTGCACACGGAAGTAGAGCAGCTATAGTTGAAGCCAGTATAACATTTAATCCACTCTGGCATAAATTCAAAATTTTGAAGCTGACTAATAATGTCAGATCTGTTGCTCTTGGCTTTTAAAGCTTGGAGATGGACTACTGACAAATGAGCATGGCTTGCATGAAGACATCTTTGAAATTCCATCCCAAATGATACTCCATTGTAAAGGAGATTTTTGGTGAAGAGTTAAAAGATTCTGATGCTTTAAAGTTTTCAAAAATGGCCATTTTATGTCCAAAAAATAGTGATGTTATAACATCAATGAGGAAGTACTAAGTTTGTTAGAAGGTGAAACCTCTACTTACTTAAGTACAGTTTCCATTGATGATGAATCACAGGAAGATAAGGATAACTACCCAGTTGAGTTTTTAAATGAATTGGCACCTTCTGGAATGCCAGTTCATAAACTCAATCTAAAAAAGGTAGTATTAATATGCTTTTGCGTAATCTTAACACCAAAAGAGGACTTTGTAATGGCACCAGATTAGTTGTAAAAGCATTGCGTGAAAATGTAATTATTGCACAAGTATTAACAGGTACAGCTGAAAGGCAAAATGTTTTCATTCCCCAAATAGATTTAGCCCCAAGCAATACTGAACTTCCTTTTGTGTTAAGAAGAAGAGAATTCCCAGTTAAATTAGCATTTGCTATGACCATTAACAAAGCTCAGGGACAAACTTTAGAAAGAGTTGGCATCTATTTGAAAGAGCCAGTTTTTAGCCATGGACAGTTATATGTAACTTTTTCAAGGGTAAAAAGCTCTGCAGATGTAAAAGTTAAATTCATAGACGGACAAGAACAAGAGAAATTAATAACTGGAAGTGATGCCTGTTTTACTAAAAATGTTGCATATAAAGAAATGTACTTAAAGTAGATATAATTTAAAGAGAAGAAATGTTGTATTTATTTAGGAGAGTAGTTTATCCAAATAGAGTGTGGCTATATCTGTAGTTTATTATATTGAAAATATTTTTGATATATTTAAGATAGTAGTCCATTAAGCTTATAGTACTGTTACACCTGTAGCTTAAATATTTATATAAAAGAAGAGTTACAAAATACGTTGTTTCTACATCTGTAGTTTAAAAAAATATTTAGCCTGCCCTCTGGGCAGGCTTATCGACTTATAAATATTAAAGAGAAAAAAGAGAAAAAAGAGAAAAAAAGTGGTCTGCTGTGGCATTGTGGCCTGTTCTACAAACAAGATACTGTTGCTGACCATCACTATGTTTCTGTATTCTAGGCTTTTATGTCTCTTGTCTATCTGCAATTTTCACCTTGTGCATACTGCCTGTGTTTCTGAGATTGTGGGGGGTAGTTACCAACGTGTCAACTTTCCTGTCTTCGCCGGCCCAATACGCCCGCCTAAGCTCGCCTCACATCGCCACCGCGGACCTGAAAAAATTCGCCTAAGTTATCAAGTAAAGCTGTCAAAAAGCCGCGGGGCGATGAGCAGCGGACTGTGAGAGTTATCACTCATCCGATCTCGCTGCTCTTCGGCTGTTTGACAGATTTCTTGCTAGCATGTCACTAAGCACTGTCACACCAGGAGCCCCCCGCAACTAAATAAAGTTACTAACCCCTAAACCGCCGCTCCTAGACCCCGCCGCAAGTCTTATAAATGTATTAACCCCTAAACCGCCGCTCCCGGACACCGCTGCCACCTACATTATACCTAGTAACCCCTATCCTGCCCCCCCTATACCGGCGCCCTCTATAATAATGTTATTAACCCCTATCCTGCTGATCCCGCACCTCGCTGCAAATAAATAAATAGTTTAACCCCTAAACCGCCGCTCCCTGAACCCGCCGCAACCTATATTAAATTTATTAACCCTTATCCTGCCCCCCCTACACCGTCGCCACCTATAATAAATTTATTAACCCCTATCCTGCCCCCCCTACACCGTCGCCATCTATAATAAATTTATTAACCCCTATCCTGCCCCCCCTACACCGTCGCCACCTATAATAAATTTATTAACCCCTATCCTGCCCCCCACTACGCCGCCGCCACTGTAATAAAATTATTAACCCCTAAACCTAAGTCTAACACTAACCCTAACACCCCCCTAACTTAAATATTAATTAAATAAATCTAAATAATATTTCTCTTATTAACTAACGCCTAGATTTAGAGTTCTGCGGCCAAAGGGGTGCGTTAGCTACGCTGGCTTTTTTCTGGCCGCACCTTTTAAATACAGCTGATATTTAGAGTTCACAGAATGGCTGCGTTAGGCTCCAAAAAAGGAGCGTATAGCATATTTACCGCAACTTCAACTCTCGATACCAGCGGTGCTTACGGACGCGGTCAGCTTCAAAAACGTGCTCGTGCACGATTCCCCCATAGAAAACAATGGGGCTGTTTGAGCTGAAAAAAAACCTAACACCTGCAAAAAAGCCGCGTTCAGCTCCTAACGCAGCCCCATTGTTTTCTATGGGGAAACACTTCCTACGTCTGCACCTAACACTCTAACATGTACCCCGAGTCTAATCACCCCTAACCTTACACTTATTAACCCCTAATCTGCCACCCCCGCTATCGCTGACCCCTGCATATTATTTTTAACCCCTAATCTGCCGCTCCGTACACCCCCGCCACCTACATTATCCCTATGTACCCCTAATCTGCTGCCCTAACATCGCCGACCCCTATATTATATTTATTAACCCCTAATCTGCCGCCCCCAACGTCGCCTCCACCTAACTACACTTATTAACCCCTAATCTGCCGACCGGACTTGAGCGATACTATAATAAATGTATTAACCCCTAATCCGCCTCACTCCTGCCTCAATAACCCTATAATAAATAGTATTAACCCCTAATCTGCCCTCCCTAACATTGCCGACACCTAACTTCAAGTATTAACCCCTAATCTGCCGACAGGAGCTCACCGCTACTCTTATAAATTTATTAACCCCTAAAGCTAAGTCTAACTTTAACCCTAACACCCCCCTAAATTAAATATAATTTAAATCTAACAAAATAAATGAACTCTTATTAAATAAATTATTCCTATTTAAAGCTAAATACTTACATGTAAAATAAACCCTAATATAGCTACAATATAAATTATAATTATATTATAGCTATTTTAGGATTTATATTTATTTTACAGGTAACTTTGTATTTATTTTAACCAGGTACAATAGCTATTAAATAGTTAAGAGTTATTTAATAGCCAAAATAGTTAAAATAATTACAAAATTACCTGTAAAATAAATCCTAACCTAAGTTACAATTAAACCTAACACTACACTATCAATAAATAAATTAAATAAAATACCTACAATTACCTACAATTAAACCTAACACTACACTATCAATACATTAATTAAATACAATACCTACAAATAACTACAATTAAATAAACTAACTAAAGTACAAAAAATAAAAAAAAACTAAGTTACAAAAAATAAAAAAATATTTACAAACATTAGAAAAATATTACAACAATTTTAAACTAATTACACCTACTCTAAGCCCCCTAATGAAATTACAAAGCCCCCCAAAATAAAAAAATGCCCTACACTATTCTAAATTACAAAAGTTCAAAGCTCTTTTACCTTACCAGCCGTGAACAGGGCCCTTTGGGGGGCATGCCCTAAGAAATTCAGCTCTTTTGCCTGTAAAAAAAACACATACAATACCCCCCCCAACATTACAACCCACCACCCACATACCCCTAATCTAACCCAAACCCCCCTTAAATAAACCTAACACTAAGCCCCTGAAGATATTCCTACCTTATCTTCACCTCGCCGGGTATCACACCGATCCATCCTGGCTCCAAAATCTTCATCCAACCCAAGCGGGGGCTGGCGATCCATAATCCTGCTGCTGAAGAGGTCCAGAAGAGGCTCCAAAGTCTTCATCCTATCCGGGAAGAAGAGGCGATCCAGACCGGCAACCATCTAGATCCAAGCGGCATCTTCTATCTTCATCCGATGAGGAACGGCTCCATCGTGAAGACCTCCAGCGCGGATCAATCTTCTTCCGACGACGTCCAACTGAAGAATGACGGTTCCTTTAAGGGACGTCATCCAAGATGGCGTTCCTCGAATTCCGATTGGCTGATAGGATTCTATCAGCCAATCGGAATTAAGGTAGGAAAATTCTGATTGGCTGATGGAATCAGCCAATCAGAATCAAGTTCAATCGGATTGGCTGATACAATCAGCCAATCAGATTGAGCTTGCATTCTATTGGCTGATCGGAACAGATTTTTCCTACCTTAATTCCGATTGGCTGATAGAATCCTATCAGCCAATCGGAATTCGAGGGACGCCATCTTGGATGATGTCATTTAAAGGAACCTTCATTCGGACTTAGGACGTCGTTAGAAGAGGATGGATCCGTGTCGGCTGCTTCAAGATGGTCCCGCTCCACGCCGGATGGAAGAAGATAGAAGATGCCGCTTGGATGAAGATGTTTGCCGGTCAGCCAATAGAATGCGAGCTCAATCTGATTGGCTGATCGGATCAGCCAATCGGATTGAACTTGATTCTGATTGGCTGATTCCATCAGCCAATCAGAATTTTCCTACCTTAATTCCGATTGGCTGATAGAATCCTATCAGCCAATCGGAATTCGAGGGACGCCATCTTGGATGACGTCCCTTACAGGAACCGTCATTCTTCAGTTGGACGTCGTCGGAAGAAGATTGATCCGCGCTGGAGGTCTTCACGATGGAGCCGTTCCTCATCGGATGAAGATAGAAGATGCCGCTTGGATCAAGATGGTTGCCGGTCTGGATCGCCTCTTCTTCCCGGATAGGATGAAGACTTTGGAGCCTCTTCTGGACCTCTTCAGCCGCAGGATTATGGATCGCCAGCCCCCGCTTGGGTTGGATGAAGATTTTGGAGCCAGGACCGATCGGTGATACCCGGTGAGGTGAAGATAAGGTAGGAAGATCTTCAGGGGCTTAGTGTTAGGTTTATTTAAGGGGGGTTTGGGTTAGATTAGAAGTATGTGGGTGGTGGGTTGTAATGTTGGGGGGGGGTATTGTATGTGTTTTTTTACAGGCAAAAGAGCTGAATTTCTTGGGGCATGCCCCGCAAAGGGCCCTGTTCAGGGCTGGTAAGGTAAAAGAGCTTTGAACTTTTTTAATTTAGAATAGGGTAGGGCATTTTTTTATTTTGGGGGTCTTTGTTATTTTATTAGGGGGCTTAGAGTAGGTGTAATTAGTTTAAAATTGTTGTAATATTTTTCTAATGTTTGTAAATATTTTTTTATTTTTTGTAACTTAGTTCTTTTTTATTTTTTGTACTTTAGTTAGTTTATTTAATTGTAGTTATTTGTAGGTATTTTATTTAATTAATGTATTGATAGTGTAGTGTTAGGTTTAATTGTAGGTATTTAATTTAATTTATTTATTGATAGTGTAGTGTTAGGTTTATTAGGTTTAATTGTAACTTAGGTTAGGATTTATTTTACAGGTAATTTTGTAATTATTTTAACTATTTTAGCTATTAAATAGTTCTTAACTATTTAATAGCTATTGTACCTGGTTAAAATAAATACAAAGTTACCTGTAAAATAAATATAAATCCTAAAATAGCTATAATATAATTATAATTTATATTGTAGCTATATTAGGGTTTATTTTACAGGTAAGTATTAAGCTTTAAATAGGAATAATTTATTTAATAAGAGTTAATTTATTTCGTTAGATTTAAATTATATTTAACTTAGGGGGTGTTAGTGTTAGGGTTAGACTTAGCTTTAGGGGTTAATCCATTTATTACAGTAGCGGCGAGATTCGGTCGGCAGATTAGGGGTTAATAAGTGTAGGAAGGTGGATGCGACGTTGAGGGGGGCAGATTAGGGGTTAATAAATATAATATAGGGGTCGGCGGTGTTAGGGGCAGCAGATTAGGTGTACATAAGGATAACGTAGGTAGCGGCGCTTTGCGGTCGGCAGATTAGGGGTTAATTAATGTAGGTAGCTGGCGGTGACATTGTGGGGGGCAGGTTAGGGGTTAATAAATATAATATAGGGGTCGGCGGTGTTTGGGGCAGCAGATTAGGGGTACATAAGTATAACGTAGGTGGCGGTCGGCAGATTAGGGGTTAAAAAATTTTTATCGAGTGGCGGCGATGTGGGGGGACCTCGGTTTAGGGGTACATAGGTAGTTTATGGGTGTTAGTGTACTTTAGAGCACAGTAGTTAAGAGCTTTATGAACCGGCGTTAGCCCAGAAAGCTCTTAACTACTGACTTTTTTTCTGCGGCTGGAGTTTTGTCGTTAGATTTCTAACGCTCACTTCAGCCAAGACTCTAAATACCGGCGTTAGAAAGATCCCATTGAAAATATAGGATACGCAATTGACGTAAGGGGATCTGTGGTATGGAAAAGTCGCGGCTGAAAAGTGAGCATTAGACACTTTAATGACTGACTCCAAATACCAGAGGGTGGTAAAAACCAGCGTTAGGAGCCTCTAACACTGGTTTTGACGGCTACCGCCCAACTCTAAATCTAGGCCTAAGTTAATCCTATTTAAAACTAAATACTTACCTTTAAAATAAACCCTAATATAGCTACAATATAAATAATAATTATATTGTAGCTATCTTAGGATTTATTTTTATTTTACAGGTACCTTTCAATTTATTTTAACTAGGTACAATAGCTATTAAATAGTTATTAACTATTTAATAGCTTACCTAGCTAAAATAAAGAGAAATTTACCTGTAAACTAAAAACTAACCTAAGTTACAATTACACCTAACACTACACTATACTTTAATAAATTATTCCTATTTAAAATAAATACTTACCTGTAAAATAAACCCTAAGATAGCTACAATGTTATTAACAGGTAACTTTGTATTTATTTTAGCTAGTTAGAATAGTTATTAAATAGTTATTATCTATTTAATAACTACCTAGCTAAAAGAAATACAAAATTACCTGTAAAATAAATCCTAACCTAAGTTACAATTAAACCTAACACTACACTATCATTACATTAATTAAATAAATTAACTACAAATAACTACTAATTAAATACAATTACATAAACTAACTAAAGTACAAAAAATAAAAAAAGCTAAGTTACAAAAAATAAAAAAAATAAGCTACAAACATTGAAAAAAATATTACAACAATTTTAAGCTACTTACACCTAATCTAAGCCCCCTAATAAAATAACAAACCCCCCCAAAATAAAAAAATGCCCTACCCTATTCTACATTAAAAAAGTTCAAAGCTCTTTTACATTACCAGCCCTTAAAAGGGCCTTTTGTGGGGGCATGCCCCAAAGAATTCAGCTCTTTTGCCTGTAAAAGAAAAATACAACCCCCCAACATTAAAACCCACCACCCACATACCCCTAATCTAACCCAAACCCCCCTTAAAATAACCTAACACTAATCCCCTGAAGATCATCCTACCTTTAGTCGTCTTCACTCAGCCGAGCCACCGATGGAACTGAAGAGGACATCCGGAGCGGCAGAAATGATCATCCAAGGGGCGCTGAAGAAATCTTCCATCCGATGAAGTGATCCTCCAAGCGGCGCTGAAGAAATCTTCCATCCGGGCGAGGTCATCTTCCAAGAGGCGCTGAAGAAGTCTTCTATTCGTGCAAGGTCATTTTTCCAGCCGGGTCTTGAATCTTCATCCCACCGACGCGGAACATCCTTCTTTCCCGACGGACTACCGATGAATGAAGGCTCCTTTAAGGGACGTCATCCAAGATGGCGTCCCTTTTATTCCGATTGGCTGATAGGATTCTATCAGCCAATCGGAATTAAGGTAGAAAAAATCTGATTGGCTGATTGAATCAGCCAATCAGATTCAAGTTCAATCCGATTGGCTGATCCAATCAGCCAATCAGATTGAGCTTGCATTCTATTGGCTGATCGGAACAGCCAATAGAATGCGAGCTCAATCTGATTGGCTGATTGGATCAGCCAATCGGATAGAATCCTATCAGCCAATCGGAATTGAAGGGACGCCATCTTGGATGACATCCCTTAAAGGAGCCTTCATTCGTCGGTAGTCCGTCGGGGAAGAAGGATGTTCCGCGTCGGCGGGATGAAGATTCAAGACCCGGCTTGAAAGATGACCTCGCCCGGATAGAAGACTTCTTCAGCGCCTCTTGGAAGATGACCTCGCCCGGATGGAAGATTTCTTCAGTGCCGCTTGGAGGATCACTTCATCGGATGGAAGATTTCTTCAGCGCCCCTTGGATGATCATTTCTGCCGCTCCGGATGTCCTCTTTAGTTCTATCGGTGGCTCGGCTGAGTGAAGACAACTAAAGGTAGGATGAGGATTAGTGTTAGATTTTTTTAAGGGGGGTTTGGGTTAGATTAGGGGTATGTGGGTGGTGGGTTTTAATGTTGCGGGGGGGGGGTTGTATTTTTCTTTTACAGGCAAAAGAGCTGAATTTCTTGGGGCATGCCCCGCAAAGGGCCCTGTTCAGGGCTGGTAAGGTAAAAGAGCTTTGAACTTTTTTAATTTAGAATAGGGTAGGGCATTTTTTTATTTTGGGGGGGTTTGTTATTTTATTAGGGGGCTTAGATTAGGTGTAAGTAGCTTAAAATTGCTGTAATATTTTTTTTTTTGAAAATAATTTTTTTATTGAAGTTAAAGCATATATCATAACAACAAGGACTCGCCCTTAGGCCAAAGTTACAACAGGGAGAGTAATACATTGTCTATAGAAAGGCATTATTGAGAAAGCAGTATGAGCATAAAGCAATAGAAAATACATTTCAAATCTGATTATGAAGATAGACAGTATCTTAGGCGAGATGAAACAGAACTTCATTTTATGTTATAATGTCAGCGTATGAACTCCACATTCTAATAATATTTAATCTAAGACCAAAATAACAGCCTGTGGAGGGTTAGCATAGATATCAGCCACTCTTGGGCTGATATATATAGGGGGGAGGGGGATATTCAGCGGGTAAGCACCGCTATACGCATATGGAAAGGGGGTGACGGGACGGAGCCATATATAAATGTAACTAGCATATGATACTTGGTGTGGACTCATAAGTGTCCAATCGTAGAGACCATAGGACTGGTAGCTGGGTTATCAAAAAACTAAATGAGATATGTCTTGGATAGTTAGTCTACTTAGGAGTATATAGTGGAGTAAAGTGACACTCCAACACAAAAATGGAGTAACTAGGTAGGGGCTAAAGGCCATTCTGCTGATTCAGTCAGGGAGACCCAAACATTACAAACATAAGCTACAAAGAATAACATGTCACGATAGTAGCAATTTACTTAGTTGCTCAGGACCGATCTAGAGAGTAATTGAACAGGCAAAATGTGAGCTTATCTAAACATTGCGTAGCAAACTTGCCCACTAGTTTAAGTGGAGTATGATAGAAAATATATATTTCCATAAAACATTTGGGAAAATAGTAAACTGTTTAGGGACGATGAGATACATTTGATCATATAATAAACACATTACATAAGTAGTACACATCATAACCTGCAAGGAGGAAAGGCAATTTATAGAATCCCTTTAGCATTAATATATAATAGAACTAAATAGATTAACTTCTGGGCCTATATTATAAGAGTGTGATGCAATGGTGTCTAAGCATTTATAAGCACCAGCGAGCGTATGAAAGACATATAATCAAACATTGCAATAAACATGTTGTAGATTCAGACAGAACCTGGGGAGAAATATATTATTTCTGCTATAGGAGTGTGTAGTGAACAAAATGTATTAGTGGAGTGAAGAATAGAATTATACATTTGTTCATAAACTAGCTAAATTGTCAAGCACTCAGACAGGTGGAATCTATAGCGTGTAGATGAACCTAGTGCTCATATAATCCACATTAGCATAATCAGAGGGGTAGCATTTTTCTTGTCTGCTGTTCACATAAATTAGCAATGTCTCACTTTACATATAAGGTCATATTATGTTAATAGTTAAGTATGTAGGCAATAGGTCAGTTTAATTTTTATATGTTTCATTAAACATCATCCAGTTGTCTTATATGAATGCCCAAGTTATAGCAGCACTAAAGTCTAGCGTGTAAGTACTAATAATAAAGCTTCAGCTTCCATAAATTATCCTAGTGCAAAAATATCAAATAAATAGTGTAAAATGTGTCTATACGTTCTAGAGGAGGGGTGTTATATAAAGTATTTGCATGTTTAAATTAACATGTTGATAGTGATATTATCTCAGGCACATTATGGTAGGCAGGGCGATAAGATGTAATATTCTAATAACATGTAGTAAAATACAACTTAGCCCAGCATATTAATATATAGTACAGTTCTATTAATTGGGTGCAAAATGAACCTTCATATCAGAGAAAATAGTAAAAGGCTAAACCGCTATACAGCCCCTATATTAGGCTTAACAACATAGTGTTAAAGGAGCTGACATTTTACTAATATATAACAGCTAGTTAATATGATGCAGCAAAGATTTTTTTTTTTTTTTTTTTTTATATCGCAAATACAAGATTAGGTTATAGTATACTAGAAGGTTCCATTGACAAGTTTAGTTCTAAAACATTAAGTTAGTGATAGATTATCAATCGCACAAAATCAATATTGCTTAATGTGGCATTCTGTTATATATGAGACCTTTCATATATCTAGTTAATATTGCAGTATAAACAGCTTAATGACAGCACCAATGCCACTGGACATTTGTGGGTGTTGGAACCGTCCTGAACAGTGTCAGCCATACGGATAAAGCATATAATTGCAGTGCACAGAAAAGTTTCACTGTAAAAACATACATTAAAACTAGCATATAAATGATACCAACTAATGCGGAAAGTTTAGATCATAACACAATAGAATTAAACAAGGTAGGATTCTGATAAGGGATATAAACTATGATTAACTTTTAAGCTATAAACTGAGGTCAGAACAATATGCATAGCAAATGGTGCCTGTATAGATAATTGAGTTCATTATATATGTATGTTGCGTTAGGAATGTGAAAACACATATAAGTTGTCCAGACTGCAAATCTAATGACACAGTCGTATTCAGCAGTTAATAATGTAAGCGTATGCGTTCTTTAGCTGACTGGAGAGATATATTTTAGATCAGCAAGGTTTAAATAGATCGTAGTTCCCTTTTCAAAGTGTTCCAACAAACAAACAGTCCATCGGCACATAGGGTATTGAGAGTTGACATACTTCACCCGACTCCGTTTCGAATGGCTCTAAACTCATGGCTCTGAGCAGGTATATTTAGTAGTACCCAACTGTGTGCGGACAATTTCCCTGTAGGTATAGACAGCCCTCCGGTCTTCCATGAGTAGGCGGACACATCCTCCGCCATGGCTGCTGACATCTGCTCCACTTCACTCTGGGCTGGCAAGTTACGTGCGGCTATTTATCTCACCGCCGCCGACAAGGCTAGTGGTAGGCACCGCTCTTCAACATTTGATAGGTGCGACTTAGGGTTCAGTGCCAGTTGTAGCGAGCGCTGCATATATATGCTTTTGAAGAGACTCTCTAGTCCCTCTAGTTCCGGCCCAGCGATCTCTGTGTGGACTAATATGGCTGATCTTGCTGGTGCCAGGCCGCTGTGTGTATTACCAGGTAATACCGTATTCAGGTCCCGTCTGGGTAGCGCAGGTTGCGGTGGATCAGAGGGGTGTTGAGTAGGCAGTAGTTTGTCTGGCCGGCTATCCACATGGGTAATGCATCTTGTAGAGTCAGTAGCGCCATCTTGGTCACGCAGCTTTTCAATGTCAGATCTTAAGCTGTAAAAATGATCATCGGCTTTGACCAAAAGGTCTCCTAAAATAGAAGCGAGGTATATGGAAGATTTCTCCATCTTATAGGCTTAAAAAATAAGCTAGAAAGGTTGTTAACACGGCTTATAGAAAGGCTTTTGGGATCAGGTTTAAGGAGCTCTCCTAAAACATGTCTTTACTCAGTGGCAGTTGGCTCCGCCCCCCAAAATTGCTGTAATATTTTTTTCAATGTTTGTAACTTATTTTTTTTAATTTTTTGTAACATAGCTTTTTTATTTTTTGTACTTTAGTTAGTTTATGTAATTGTATTTAATTGTAGTTATTTGTAGTTAATTTATTTAATTAATGTAATGATAGTGTAGTGTTAGGTTTAATTGTAACTTAGGTTAGGATTTATTTTACAGGTAATTTTGTATTTCTTTTAGCTAGGTAGTTATTAAATAGTTAATAACTATTTAATAACTATTCTAACTAGTTAAAATAAATACAAAGTTACCTGTAAAATAAATAAAAATCCTAAGACAGCTACAATATAATTATTATTTATATTGTAGCTATATTAGGGTTTATTTTAAAGGTAAGTATTTAGTTTTAAATAGGATTAACTTAGTTAATAAGAGAAATATTATTTAGATTTATTTAATTAATATTTAAGTTAGGGGGTGTTAGGGTTAGTGTTAGACTTAGGTTTAGGGGTTAATAATTTTATTACAGTGGCGGCGGTGTAGTGGGGGGCAGGATAGGGGTTAATAAATTTATTATAGGTTTGCTACGGTGTAGGGGGGGCAGGATAGGGGTTAATAAATTTATTATAGAGGGTGGCGGTATAGGGGGGGCAGGATAGGGGTTAATAAATTTATTATAGAGGGCGGCGGTATGGGGGGGCAGGATAGGGGTTACTAGGTATAATGTAGGTGGCGGTGGGCTCCGGGAGCGGCGGTTTAGGGGTTAATATGTATAGAGTAGCTTGCGGTGGGCTCCGGGAGCGGCGGTTTAGGGGTTAACATATTTATTATAGTGTCGGTGGGCTCCGGGAGCGGCGGTTTAGGGGGTAATAACTTTATTTAGTTGTGGCGGTTTAGGGGGGACAGATTAGTGGTGTTTAGACTCGGGGTACATGTTAGGGTGTTAGGTGCAGACATCTCCCATAGGAATCAATGGGATGTCTGGCAGCAGCGAACTTGTACTTTCGCTATGGTCAGACTCCCATTGATTCCTATGGGATCCTCCGCCTCCAGGGTGGCGGTTTTAAAACCAGGTACGCTGGGCCAGAAAAGTGCCGAGCGTACCTGCTAGTTTTTTGATAACTAGCAAAAGTAGTCAGATTGTGCCGCACTTGTGTGTGGAACATCTGCAGTGATGTAAGAATCGATCTGTGTCGGACTGAGTCCGGCGGATCGAAGTTTACGTCACAAAATTCTACTTTTGCCGGTCTGTAGCCTTTGATAACTAAGGCAAATCAGCCTCGCCACAAATACGCTGCGGAATTCCAGCATATTTGAGGTTGACGGCTTGATAACTACCCCCCTGTGTCTCCCTTCTGATGTTCTTTAACAATGTGTATCTTTATTTTTATCACCCTGTCACCTGTCATATTTCTTCATCTTTATTACCATGCTTCTGTGATTTTAAACTTCTTCTCTGCCAGAGTATTTACTTAATGTGTTTGAGTCTTTCTCACTATCTTGCTAACTTTTATGTCTTTGTTAACTTGCCTTTTTTAACTTTATTCCACCAAGAATCTTTTATCTGTTTTTGTGTGTCAGGCAGACTAGGTGTCTGAGAAGACAGGGAGACTATGTTAAACCTCAGCTGCTGGGATAGGAGAATATTAGTGTTGTTGCACTGAAATATGAGTTAAGCACATAAATTACCATAAGAGGTAATGTGCATACCCAGAAAAAAGTATTGCAGTTTATGTAAGGGTTAAAGAAGTGTAGTGAGTCTGACTCTATGGCTGCCACCTGTGAGAATTTCACTAAATAATTGCATCAGGGCCGTTTACTTTATAACCAATAAAGGACATACAACGTTGCAGAGTAATAAACAATATAACAATCAGGCTCAAGCTAGCATATTAAAGCTACAGTCTCAGGATGCTGCATACTGTATATTAAACAGGGGATAAGCTGCCTAAGTATATAGCAAGTGAGGTTGAGAAGCACGGTTAGATTACACAGTTCGAGAGGTACCTGTATTTCCCTGAATAGGGCAGAGATGCAAGAGGCTTCGGTAGTCAGGTAGGCTAACTAACAGACCGACTTAGGTAGGAAGCACTGTGAGGATCGTGCTGTGCCGGGTGGCTCCGTGAAGCTGACGTGTGCCGTCACCGCGGAGTGATCTGTAGATCCGGCAATAGTCTGAGAAGGAGTCCGGGTAGTAGAACCGGAGCAGAGGGGATATGCTCAGAGAAGGTTCGTAAAAATTACACACTGTGCGTTTTGCCACACAGAGGATGCTGGATACAAGGGGATAAGTTAGGAGTGCTAACTATAAAGCAATTTTTTGGTAATAGACAAAGGCTTAGTGAAACACTGCCACATTCAATAACAAGCAATTAGTGTAGGGCTGCTGGGAGTTTTATAGGGATGTGCGGTTGAGTGCAGGAAGATTTAAAGGGACAGTAACGTTGCATTTGAACAAAGAGTAGAATCCTGAATGAAGACCTGACAGGACCCCCCCTTCAAGGAGCAACTCCAGTGCTCAAGGTCTGGGCCGATCCGGGTTCCTGCGGTGAAACAGGGCGACCAACCTGGGAGCAGAGATGTTATTAGCAGGTTCCCAAGAGTCGGATTCCTGTGCATAACCCTTCCATCGGACCAAATATTGGAGCGTTCCACGACAACACCGAGAGTCCAGGATGGAGTGAACCTCGTATTCAGTGTTTGGATCAACGGAGACTTGAGGCAACATAATCGTGGAAGGCGAGTTCCTGAGTGCTCTGTAGGGTTTCAGTAAAGAAACGTGGAAGGTGGGATGAACCTTCATAGAATCAGGTAGTTTGAGCCTGACTGCATTGGCATTGATTATGTGGGAGATAGGGAATGGTCCGATATACAATGGTGAAAGTTTCTTAGAAGGAGTATTAAGGTTAAGATTCTTGGTGGACAACCAGACCAAGTCTCCAATAGAATAAACTGGAGGCGGCAATCTTTTCCTGTCATAGTAGAACTTATGAGTTCTTTTTGCGTCCTCGATAGCAGACTTTATTGAGGTAACGTTGGAAGAAATCAGATAGGCCAGATCAGATGTGTTGGGTGACGAGCTTTGGCTATCTGGTAGCATTTGAAATTTGGGGTGGAAACCATAATTTATGTAGAAAGGAGTTTTCCTAGTTGTGGAGTGCAAAGTATTATTGTAATAAAACTCTGCGTAAGGAAGATGATGGGACCATAGTAGTTGTTGTGAGGAACAGAAGGTCCTGAGAAACTGTTCAAGCCATTGGTTAGACCTTTCGGTCTGTCTGTTGGTCTGCGGATGGTACGCCGTGGAGAGTCTTCTGTCAATGCAGAATGCTTTACAAAACTCAGCCCATAATTTGCTAGAGAATTGGGTACCACGGTCGCTTAGTATGGAGTTAGGAATTCCATGGTATTTGAATACATGAGTGATGAGTAATTGGATGGTTTCTGAGGCAGTGGGCAATTTATGATACGGGATAAAATGAATCATTTTACTGAACAAGTCGACGACAACAAGGATGGTTGTGTTATTGAGAGATTTGGGTAAATCAACAATAAAGTCTAATGCAATCTCCAACCAGGGTCTACTAGGAGTCGGTAAGGGAAGTAGTAGCCAATAGGGTGGATGTTTTGCTTTTTTAGATGTCGTACATTCTCCACAGGTAAGGATATGAGTCTTAATATTCTCTGAGATTCCAGGCCACCAATACGTTTTTCCTAGAAGTTCCTGGGTTTTCTTGATGCCAGAATGTCTGGCTAGGAGTGATTCATGAGCAGATTGTAACAACATCTGCCTAAGGTTAGGTGGAATGTACAATTTGTCTTGGTAATAATAGAAGCCATCTTGTTTCTGTTGTAGTTGAGTTAAGGGTTTGGTCAGGTCGCTGTGCTGTTCATGCAATAGACATGGATTGGAGTCGATAGTAAAAGACACAAAATTCTCTAAAGGAATGACGGTGTCTTTTGGTGCTTTGGAGTGTATGTGCGTGGGGACCCTGGAAAGAGCATCTGCTTTATGGTTTCTGTTTGCAGGACGGTAGACAATTTGGTAGTTAAATCTTGAAAAGACAGGTTCCACCTAACCTGCCTAGCTGATAGTGTTCTCGTTGATTTGAGGTACTGTAAGTTCCTATGGTCAGTGTATATAACTGTTGGGATGAAAGTACCCTCCAGGAGTTGGCACCAGTGCTCGAGTGACAATTAAATAGCCAACAGTTCTTTAGGGAATGTCTGCACCTGGTATCAGCTCAATAGGGCAGTCGTATTTCCTATGGGGTGGTAAATTCTCAGATTCGGTTTTGCTAAAAACATCTGAAAAATCTGTATATTCTGCTGGTAATTGTATGCATGTTTCTGTAGTGGTGGTATGCAAAATATTAACAGGAAAACAGGTTGTAGTACAAAACTTAGAATTAAAAGACACAAGGAGAGATGACCATGTTATATGGGGGTTATGTAAAGTTAACCTATTCAAACCCAGAAAGTGTGGAAAGGGTGGAAACTAGAAGTGGTATGGTTTGAAACTCTACCGGTCCTGATGATATGGGTCTACCATCAATACCTCTCAGAAGAACAGGAGACCTCTTTTGCATAAGGGGGATTTTATTAACACGTGAAATCCTTATCTATATAACACCAGAATCAATAATTGCGGGAACGTTGACCCGATGGAGATCCCACTGAAAAAGAAGTGAAAGTTTAAAATATGATGTTCTTGTGTCATAAGTACTACAACAGTCAGTGGATATTAGGGACTTACCCTTATGTTGTTTCAAAAGTGAGGGACATTCTTTTACGCTATGTTCGTCTGAGGCGCAATAAAGACAGAGGTTATTATCCCTTCTCCTGATCTTTTCTTGTGCGCTCAGAGGGCCCTTCAGGAAACCAATTTCCATTGGTTTAGTGATAGACTTACTACTGGGAGATGTGTGTGTGGTACTAGAGTGTTTCCTAGTATATGACTCTGGGTAGGATCTTTCTTGATGTCTTTCCCTTACTCGTCTGTCTATGGTAATACTAAGGTTAATCAGCCCTTCCAATGTGGGGGGTATGTCCGTGTGGGACAATTCATCTTTAACAGAGTCTGACAGTCCCAGACGGAACTGATTCCTTAAAGATAAATCATTCCATTCGGAATCCTTTGCCCACCTTTTGAAGTCTGTGACATAGTCTTCCACTATTATTTTTTTTGTTTTAAAGCCCTGAGAGCTGTTTCAGCGGTTTGCTGCTTGAAGGGGTCTTCGTAAAGTTGACCCATAGCTGAAAAAAAATTATCCATTGAATTGAGTATATTCTCATTTGACTCAAAAAAGTTATTGGCCCAACTGCGGGGTTCCCCCCTCAGGAATGAGATGGTGGTTAATACTCTAATTCTGTCATTGGGATATGATTGGGGTTTTAGTGTAAAAAGCAGGAGTTTTTAAAGTCTCTATACTGTGACCTATCCCCATAAATTTTTTTCTGGTAGGCTGACTTGAGGCTCAGGTGTATGTATTTTGGTTTCTAGGAAATCTTTTATATAGGCCTTAAGCGCATCATTTTCCGCTTTAAGGGAATTCAGGCCGTCTGTCAGTAGGTCTACTCTCTGATTGAGAGTCTGTAAATGGGCTGTCATCCCAGCTGGGTCCATGTTACTTGGGGCTTGGTATTCTGTCAGGCAGACTAGGTGTCTGAGAAGACAAGGAGACTATGTTAAACCTCAGCTGCTGGGATAGGAGAATATTAGTGTTGTTGCACTGAAATATGAGTTAAGCACATAAATTACCATAAGAGGTAATGTGCATACCCAGAAAACAGTATTGCAGTTTATGTAAGGGTTAAAGAAGTGTAGTGACTCTATGTCTGCCACCTGTGAGAATTTCACTAAATAATTGCAGCAGAGCCATTTACTTTATAACCAATAAAGGACATACAACGTTGCAGAGAAATATACAATATAACATCAGGCTCAAGCTAGCATATTAAAGCTACAGTCTCAGGATGATGCATATATTAAACAGGGAATAAGTTGCCTAAGTATATAGCAAGTGAGGCTGAGAAGCACAGTTAGATTACACAGTTCGAGAGGTACCTGTATTTCCCTGAATAGGGCAGAGATGCAAGAGGCTTCGGTAGTCAGGTAGGCTAACTAACAGACCGGCTTAGGTAGGAAGCGCTGTGAGGATCGGGCTGTGCCGGGTGGCTCCGTGAAGCTGGTGTGTGACGTCACCGCGGAGTGATCTGTAGATCCGGCAGTAGTCTGAGAAGGAGTCCGGGTAGTAGAACCGGAACAGAGGGGATATGCTCAGAGAAGGTTCGTAAGAATTACACACTGTGCGTTTTGCCACACAGAGGATGCTGGATACAAGGGGATAAGTTAGGAGTGCTAACTATAAAGCGATCTTTAGGTAATAGACAAAGGCTTAGTGAAATGCCTTCCTGCTAGGAAAATAGCAGTTTGTAATGTAGGTAAAAAATACCAGCTACTCTGCACAGGTCAAAGGGATGTTAAATAGTAAATACATGCTAGACATAATCATGTAATCAAAGCAAAGATTAGCCTTAGAATAATATATAGATGTATTGTTATTTACAATTAAGGGTTGATCACAATCTATCTGCTTTGGACTCCCATAAATACATTTTTCATATTGGCCTTATTGGGAGCTACTCAAAAAGGACTTTGAGTATTAAAGGGATAGGAAGCACAAACATTTTCTATTGGGATTCAGACAGAGCATACCATTCTTAAAACGTTTATACTTCTATTATCAAATGTGCTTAGTTCCCGTGTTATTTTGTGTTGAAGAGATACCTAGGTAGGTGCCTGGAGCACTACAGTGCAGTGAATAGTGCTGCCATCTAATTATATTGCAAATGGATAAGATTCTTGCAAACCTTCTGCCATATAGTGCTTTAGATATAGGGAGGATCCAAAGCACACGTCTCTGCTTTTCAACACAAAATACCAAAGACAAATTGATAATAGAAGTAAATTAGAAAATCACATGCTCTATCCGAATCATGAAAGAAAAATTTGGGGTTTCATATCTCTTTAACTGTCTATTTCCTAAAAAGAGACTGGGAAGTGTCCCAAAACTGATGGATACAAAAGCCTATTCACATATCTTAAGGTTACAGCAAAGTTCTATTCACTTGTTTGTTCACTGTGCAAGGAAAAAGCTAATTAACATGTGTGACAGTCACCTATTGTCATCACAAGACACCCTCAACACTCAATATAAATGTCATATATATATATATTGGAAGGATAGACATACTTGTGTTGACACTTCAGGACAACAACTTCTACAAATTCAAGCAAACACACAGTATAGTGGTGCTTACCAACTTCCTTAGGTTTGTAGAGAGGCAGTGTGTCTTCAGCGAGTGCACCATTCACATTTGCCAAGATACTGTGTACAGAGAGCCCAGACCAACAGCGCCTACGTCAAAGCGCCAAATCAAACAGGAAACACAATCACATCTGTGGCGTCACCTGATCCGGCGGTCTAACTTGATACAAACAGCAATAAAAGCATAAAGCCAGTGGCTCACAGTGACATATCAGGAGTCTCAGAAAAGGCAGAAATCGAAGACATGTTTCTTGCGGGTCAACCGTACTTGTTCACTGCTAACTTCAGCCTTCACTTTGACCTCTATTTATGTTGAAATAATTTTTATTAGGGAAGAATACGATCACACTGAATCAATAATTACACAGGTAAGTTATGTACAAATTCTATACTAATTATTCGTCGTCTCCTATACAAACATTGTAACACAACATTATCTGACCAAAAATCCGAAGAATAATTTCACTGTGTTCAGATTCCTCTCCAAATTTAATAAGAAAACATGAAATAGTGAGAAAGAAATAGAGTAAGAGGGAAAAAAAAAGAAAATTGGAATAAAAGATGGGTAAGAAATAGATAAGATTAAGATAGATGCTTATCTTATTGTTTCTTTTGTCTTTAGGGTTCTTCTGCCAGACCATCGGATCCTCTTCCTTATCTCTGCCACTGTCAAACAAGCTTCCCAATGTTCCACCATCACTTGTTTGTCTTGTACATTATCCAATAAAACCATGTTTTTTGAAAAGTTGCCTGTGAGTCCTGTATGTGAGCTGCTTGTTCATACATGTTATAAAAGTATCTGATCTTATTAACAATCTCTTCTTTTGTAGGTGATCCTACTTTCCAAAAACGTGCAATACATATTCTTGCTGCTGTACAATCTATTCTTATAAATTGATTTATATGTTTATTAAATTTCTTGTTATATTCATGGAGTAGTGTCTGAGGTAGTGTCAGTCGTATTGGTTCCTCTAAGATGGAGCTAAGAAGGCTAGAGAGATCTTCCCAAACCTCCCTAGAGTGGGGACAGTCCCACCACATATGTTTATATGTACCTACTGCTCCACAACCTCTATAGCAAAGGCTGGAGCCATTGATTACTGTATGTGATGTAATAACCGGAGTTAGGTACCATCTTGATATAGTTTTGTAGCAATGTTCAATCATGTCAGCACTTAAAAGTCCCCTACATGAGTTATATAATAACTGGTTCCACTCCTCTCCATTTATTTCCATTTCTAAGTCCAATTCCCATTTATTATACAATGATGGATCAATTCTATTTGCTCTTTGAATAATTAAATAGAGTTGTGATATTGCTTTTGTTGGCCTCTTGCCTAGTCTACAAAAATTTTCTAATTGTGTCGAAGTCCCATCTATTGACTTTGACAAGGATGTGCGTGTGTTGGATGATAATTGTAAATATTGGTACTAGTATAATTTAAGTGGGTTATTTTTTTCTTGTAGCTTGGTATATGGCATGATTTTCCCTTTTTCTAGTATGTCTGCTATCCGGTACAGGCCTTTATTCTCCCATTTAGCTAATACAGAGGGTGGAATAACTGTTATTACACAATTTAGTAGCGTATGGAGGGAATTAGTGGGAAGAAGAGACAAGGTTTTGTTACTTTAGCCCACTTTGACCTCTATTTAGAGGGGTAACTACATACAATTAAAACAATTAAATTAATTCCCTAACTCCTTCATGTCATATCCTTGATGTGTTACATAACATATAGTGATAGACATATGCACTTTACAGTTATTTCTTACATATATACTTGAAGATTGGATTAACCACAAAAGCTTTATAATAATTACAGAGTTAAAAGTAAACATTTATCAGCATATTTATAAGAATTTTCAGATGAATAGGTTTACATCACTTTCTATAGTGAAGCCAAAGGGATGTCACGTATGCAAATAAAAAATCCACTCTGCTTATTTGTAATTCAATTTATACGCTCTGTCCTCCCCTCTTTTATGTGCTGGGACATGATCAATAGCCTGAATTGATAATAATGATGCACTCCCTGCATGTAGGTTTTTAAAGTGTTTTGCCACTGGGGTAAACACACCAGGGTTCTGGATGTGTCTGACATATTCCAAAGCTCTGTCTTTCAATAAGCGTTTGGTTTTACCCACAAATTAAATGTGGCACTCCCTACAAGAAAGGAGATATATCACATGATTAGAATTACAATATAATTTATGCCTAATCTCATACATCTTATTTGTAGTCGTAGAAGTGAATACTGTCCCTTCCTCAACGTAGCTACATGTTTTACACCGATTTGCTCTACATTTGTAAAAACCTTTTCTACTCGGCTACCATGTTCTTATATTTATTTGTGGAGCGATCAGATGGTGCCAACACATTGCCAATAGTTTTACCTTTTCTGGCCACAAATTAACAACCCTGAGCGGCAATTTTTTCCAAGCTTGGGTCCACAGCAAGAATGGGTAAACATTATTTAATTATGTTGCAAATTGTACTATATTCCAGGCTATAGGGTGTACTGAAAATTACCTTATCCTTAAAATTAGATTGGCCTGCTTTTTTGTTTGTTTATAGTGCAGAAGATTATCACAGGGAATTGTATCAACCGCTAGTCTAGTGGTTTTTAAAAAGGTATCAGGGTAGCCTCTATTACACAATCTTTCCTCTAGTAGATTACACTGTTCATTGTATGTCACTTCGTTTGAACAGATCCTTTTATTTCTAATATATTTTCCTTTTGGGATGGCCCTTATAACATGCTTGGGATGACAATATTTCCTCTAGTAGATTACACTGTTCATTGTATGTCACTTCGTTTGAACAGATCCTTTTATTTCTAATATATTTTCCTTTTGGGATGGCCCTTATAACATGCTTGGGATGACATGATATCTAATTCAGAATTGTGTTACCCCCTTTAGGTTTTCTATACAGACATGTGTCTCCTATCCCTGTTTGCTCATTTGCCATTAATTCTATATCTAGAAATTTGATAGTATTAACATGTTGTTCCCCTGTAAATGTTAAATTCATTGAATTTATATTTAAAGACTCAATCAATGATAATGCTGTATCCTCATCTCCATCCCACACCAACAGCAGGTCATATATAACAACCGTAATATACAATACATGCCTTAAAGATGTTGCCATCTCCATAGACGTGGGTGGCTTCCCATCAACCCATGAACAGGTTGGCATAAGAGGGGGGAACTAAGCCCCCATAGCCATCCCATGCCTCTGGAGATAGCAACCACCCTCAAACAGAAAAAATATATGTGAAAATAGCAACTCAATAGCAGTTAGAAAAAAATATTTTACATCCTCCGAATAATTAGAGAAATTATAAAAAAAAAGGAAATGACTGCTAAGCCCTGGTAGTGTGGGATGGCGGTATACAGTGAAGTGACACCAATAGTGATAAATCTATAAAAGCTTCACTATTTATATATTTTACTGTTTTTAATACCTGTGTGGAATCTCTTTTATAGTTCATCAATACCAGTGGTTGTAAAAATGCATCCACTAATTCAGAGAGGGGCTCTAAGAGAGATCCCACCACTGAGATAATGGGCTTACCCGTGGGTGTAAACTATCCTTGTGAGGTTTTGGCAAAAGGCAAAAAATGGAAGTATAGGGAATGGATGGCAACAAGGTTTCAAACAGGGACTCATTAAATACCCCATTTGCTAACCTAACACCAATATGTGTGACATTCACCAATTGTCATCACAAAACACCTTCAACACTCAATATGAATGTCATATATTTCTTGGAAGGATAGACATAATTGTATAGACACTTCAGGACAACAACTTCTACAAATGGGGTGATTTCATATTTCATACCTGAATTTATTTCTCACTCACACTGGCCTGATTGTCACAAAAAGTACAGGCGTTATTAAAATTGTGTTTTTACAGAACGAGTTTGGAATTAACGTGCATGGAGACTCGTCCCCTATAAAAAGCTGTTAACGATTATGTGATCTTGTTTAAGGGTCTTAGAAAGATACTAAGCAGCAAGTAAGCGGGGCCAAGATCCTGTAGAAAAATATGTATTTTACAAGTGTTTTACATATAAACCGTTCTGCTAACTTTCTTCACTATAAGTTCATCTTGAACCCTTACTATTCTGCCCTTAATCTATATAAGCAACACTACTTTTCTACTCTTATCTCTACTCTTTCTTCAAACCCAAAACTTCTGTTCTCCACATTCAATACTCTTCTCAGCCCACCCCCACCTCCCAGCACAACTTTTCTCTCAGCCCAAGATTTTGCCAGCTACTTCAACAACAAAATCAACTCCATCAGAAATGAAATCAGCTCTCAACATACTACCAGTCTCCCACCCCCTCAAAAGCTCACAATCATACAAAACCCACATAGCCATAAATTTAGCTCCTTTGCCCCTGTTACAGAGGATGATAGTTTCTTGATAGCCTATAGTCTTGATAAAGGCCTCAAGAAGGGCCGAAACGTGTTGACATTATATGGTAAGCTTTATTCTGATTATTTTGGATACCATTTTAGAAGTTTTGCACTATGTTGGATCTCTTTTATTCACAGGGTTTACATTAAAAGCACTTTAGACTTTGGATATTATTAAATTGGATTTCTACCTCAAATGCACGCTCCCAGCACTTAAATCACTACTTGAAGATTCACCAGCAAGAAGGATTACAACAAATAACATTTTTGGTCAGACTCGAAAATACCGCAAATCCACTTTCGTCAATTGCGTATCCTATATTTTCAATGGGACTTGCATAGCGCCGGTATTACGAGTCTTCCAAAAAGTGAGCAGTACAGCCTCTCCTGTCAAGACTGAAAGTCTAAAAAGTACACTAACACCCATAAACTACCTAATAACCCCTAAACCGAGCCCCCCCCCCCCACATCACAAACACTAAAATAAAAATTCTAACCCCTAATCTGCCGAACCGAACATCGCCGCCACTATAATAAAAATATTAACCCCTAAACCGCCGCACTCCCGCATCGCAAACACTAGTTAAATATTATTAACCCCTAATCTGCCATTCCTAACATCACCGACACCTACCTACATTTATTAACCCCTAATCTGCCGCCCCCAACGTCACCGCCACTATATTACATTTATTAACCCCTAAATCTAAGTCTAACCCTAACCCTAACACCCCCCTAACTTAAATATAATTTAAATAAATCTAAATAAAATAACTATCATTAACTAAATTATTCCTATTTAAAACTAAATACTTACCTATAAAATAAACCCTAAGCTAGCTACAATATAATTAATAGTTACATTGTAGCTATCTTAGGATTTATTTTTATTTTACAGGCAACAAGTTCAACTGAAGTTCAATCTTATTGGCTGATTGCATCAGAAAATAGGATTTTTTCTACCTTAAATCCGATTGGCTGATAGAATTCTATCAGCCAATCGGAATTGAAGGGACGCCATCTTGGATGACGTCATTTAAAGGAACCTTCATTCAGTCATCGGATGAAGAACGAAGAGGATGCTCCACGTTGGATGTCTTGAAGATGGACCCACTCCATTCTGGATGGATGAAGATAGAAGATGCCAACTGGATGAAGACTTCTGCCCGTCTGGAGGACCTCTTCTGGCCGGCTCGGATGAAGACTTCTGCCCGTCTGGAGGACCACTTCGTCTGGCCTCGTTGAGGACTTCGGACCGGTTGGGTGAAGACTTCCCAAGGTAGGGTGATCTTCAAGGGGTTAGTGTTAGGTTTTATTAAGGGGGGATTGGGGTGGGTTTTAGAGTAGGGTTGGGTGTGTGGGTGGTAGGTTTTAATGTTGGGGGGGGTATTGTACTTTTTTTTACAGGTAAAAGAGCTGATTACTTTGGGGCAATGTCCCACAAAAGGCCCTTTTAAGGGCTATTTGTAATTTAGTATAGGGCTTTTTTTTATTTTGGGGGACTTTTTTATTTTATTAGGGGGATTAGATTAGGTGCAATTAGTTTAAAAATCTTGTAATTATTTTATTATTTTCTGTAATTTAGTGTTTGTTTTTTTAGATAATTGTATTTAATTGTATTTAATTGTAGTTAATTTAGGGAATTAATTTAATTATAGTGTAGTGTTAGATGTAATTGTAACTTAGGTTAGGTTATATTTTACAGGTAAATTTGTGTGACAAAACCAATCTCGCCACTGTACATTGGAGGGCCTGTTATGGAACATTCTTTGGGCTGGAGGTACATGGGCTTAAGGATACCCAGAGACTGCATGGAAATATGGAATTTTATATGCTGGACACCCCATGTACTTTCATACCTCTGTCTTATGTCTATGTCACCCTGTATCCATAAATACAGGATGGGTACAGGGTGTGAGTGCCCCTTGTGGGAGCAATTGTGACTCTATAAGCAAAGTGGGCATAAAAGACTTTATAGCTAATAAGAACTGTTCCTATATTCTGTAATAAGATGTATTCTATGTATGTTTAAGATCTGATTGTGTCCTTGTGTGATTATGTTAACTAGACTGCCCAACATCAGATTGTCTGAGTAAACGTTCTTCCCTAGTTAATTAACTTAATATGTTAATCTGTTTTACCTGTGAATAGACAATTGTTTGATGCATTGTTCATATGTTTGCTTTACTGTTAAACCAATGCCCTTTGTAACCTGAAGCCAGGGTGTATAAATCTGTGTGCTGCCTTCAAATAAAGCAGATATTCTATTTAAACCTGAAACTGGCTGGGTTGTGAATTGCTGATTGTCTATGCAGGACATTGTTCATCTGGGGTTAACCCTTGGTACACAGTTGGTACCGTAACATTGGTGGCAGCGACGGAATGAACCTTATCGCCCAGAAGAGCAACTACACAAGCCAGTAACCTCAGGAAGAGGGGGATTATTACAATACTGACTAAGATGGAAAAGAGAAAAGTAAATTTTGCAGCTTTTAAAAACTTCCTGGAAACAGAAGGAGAGATTGATGGGTACCTTGCGGATTTTGAGAGGCAATGTGCACTACACAAGGTACCCGCAGAGGACTGGGTCACGATATTATCTGGAAAATTATCCGGCCGGGCCAGAGAGGCTTTTCGGGCCATTCCAGATGAGGAAGTCAGGGATTATAATACTGTAAAAGAGGCTCTGCTCTCCAGGTATGCGGTTACACCGGAGGCATACCGGAGACGGTTCAGAGACACTGTTAAATTAGCTGGAGATTCCTACCTTGAGTGGGCATGTAAGGTGCACCGCACAGCAGCTCACTGGATAGCGGGGTGCCAAGCCATATCTGGGGAAGAGGTGCTGCAGCTATTCCTGTTGGAACATTGCTTCGACAAATTACCCGCAGGAGTTCGAGAGTGGGTTCGGGACCGTAAACCCTCCACCCTGCAGGAAGCGGCTCGCTTGGCAGATGAGTATACGGATGCCCGCAAACTGGACATTGCTACCACTAAGCCCCCTGCTAGAGTGGAGTACAGACCCCCAGTCACCCCAGCAGCTGCCAGTTACCAAACCCCGGCGCACCGCTATACCACACGGCCTCCGGCCACGAACTACCCTCAGAGAGCCCTGTTCAATTCGCGGGGCTACTCACAACCTATTCGGTGCTTTAGATGTAAGCAACTAGGGCACAAAAGACCAGAGTGTCCCCTAAACGCAGCGAACCAAGCGCAGTCCTGGAGAAGACCCGCCGGCGGAATCCCACGTAATCCTCAGCCTGCGGCCCGCTACGTAGAGGCGCAAGAATGCTGGAGCATCCTACATGAGGCAGACCTTGTGCAAGCTGCCCACCGGAATAACCGGCAACTGGTTAAAGTGAATGGGAAGAAGGTCAGTGGTCTACGGGATACTGGTGCTACCATGACCTTGCTTCAAAAGAACTTGGTGTCTGAGAAACAGTACACTGGAGACACTGTGGCTGTGAGGGTAGCAGGGGGCGATGTGTTCAGCCTACCTGTTGCCAGGGTACATTTGGATTGGGGAGTGGGCGCTAGACCTGTGAATGTGGGGGTCAAGAAGGACTTACCTGCTGATGTTCTTCTTGGAAATGACTTGGCCCCCCTTGTTTCTGCCTACGCTCCTATGGGTCCCGCTGATGTTAACTCTGTGACTACCCGTGCCCAGATCCGTGCAGCAGAGACTGACCCACCTGCTGCTAAGCCCCAGGACGCTGAGCTCAGTAAATCTCTATCCGCTATTGATATGTGGAGGTCCCGTTACAATGCGCTGATGAAGGAGAAGAGGAGCGCAGAGGAAAAAGCACGTTTAGAACAGGAATCTCTGCTAGACAAGCTGCACCGACAGACTGCAGAAAACACCAGCTTGAGAGTGGAACATGAAACATTAAAGACAAACTTAGTGACACTGGAGGAGAAGCTGACGCTGGCTCATAGTGAGGTGCAGCAACTCAAGGGCACCCTATGTCAGTATGAAGGGATTGTGGATACCTATAAAGAGCAGGTACAGAAAACTCGTAAAGAAGCTGATGGGATTTTGAAGGACTGTTTGGCCCTGGTCTGGGCACTGAGGAATTTGAACCCTTGTTTGTATGGACAGGAATTCTCTCTCATAACGGGAATACAGATGGATTGTCCCAGCAAACTGACATGCCTACCAGGCGCTCTGGTGGTATATGCCACAGTATATACCCTGGACAGCCGAGCATGACAAACCAGAGGGAGAGGAGTTTGATGGTCCTGTCCCCCAGCAACACGGCTGTTTAGCCAAAGGGGAGACGATTGGTCTCCCCCTCCAGCAGCACAGCTATGTATCCGAAGGGGAGACAGTCGGTCTTCCCCTCCAGCAACCAGGCTCCCACCAGGCTACTTCCATGGTAGTGCTGGCACCCGGGCAGAGTACAGCTGGTCTCTGCCCACCTCGCAACCCACCAATTCAGCGTACCAGTCCCCCACACAGCTGTGGTGAGGCACCTGGACATGGACAAGTTTTCCCCGTACTCAGGTGTAGTAACCATTTATTGTGGGTGGGCTGTACTACTAATTGTGTTTTATGGGTGGGTTGCTGGACTAACCAGGGCACTGACCGGCAGGAGGTCAGATACCCTGTTAGTCTGTTTGGAAAAGGGGAGAGATGTGACAAAACCAATCTCGCCACTGTACATTGGAGGGCCTGTTATGGAACATTCTTTGGGCTGGAGGTACATGGGCTTAAGGATACCCAGAGACTGCATGGAAATATGGAATTTTATATGCTGGACACCCCATGTACTTTCATACCTCTGTCTTATGTCTATGTCACCCTGTATCCATAAATACAGGATGGGTACAGGGTGTGAGTGCCCCTTGTGGGAGCAATTGTGACTCTATAAGCAAAGTGGGCATAAAAGACTTTATAGCTAATAAGAACTGTTCCTATATTCTGTAATAAGATGTATTCTATGTATGTTTAAGATCTGATTGTGTCCTTGTGTGATTATGTTAACTAGACTGCCCAACATCAGATTTTCTGAGTAAACGTTCTTCCCTAGTTAATTAACTTAATATGTTAATCTGTTTTACCTGTGAATAGACAATTGTTTGATGCATTGTTCATATGTTTGCTTTACTGTTAAACCAATGCCCTTTGTAACCTGAAGCCAGGGTGTATAAATCTGTGTGCTGCCTTCAAATAAAGCAGATATTCTATTTAAACCTGAAACTGGCTGGGTTGTGAATTGCTGATTGTCTATGCAGGACATTGTTCATCTGGGGTTAACCCTTGGTACACAGTTGGTACCGTAACAATTTGTATTTATTTTAACTAGGTAGCTATTAAATAGTTAATAACTATTTAATAACTATTCTACCTAGTTAAAATAAAGACAAAGTTGCCTGTAAAATAAAAATAAATCCTAAACTAGCTACAATGTAACTATTAGTTATATTGTAGCTAGCTTAGGGTTTATTTTATAGGTAAGTATTTAGTTTTAAATAGGACTAATTTAGTTAATTGTAGTAATTTTATTTAGATTTATTTAAATTATATTTAAGTTAGGGGGGTGTTAGGGTTAGACTTAAATTTAGGGGTTAATATCTTTAATATAGTGGTGGCGACGTTGGTGGCGGAAGATTAGGGGTTAATAAGTGTAGGTAGGTGGCAGCGACATTGGGGTGGCAGATTAGGGGTTAATACATATAATGTAGGTGGCAGCGGTGTCCGGAGCAGAAGATTAGGGGTTAATAATATAATGCAGGTGTCGGCGATGTCAGGGACGGCAGATTAGGGGTTAATAAATGTAAGATTAGGGGTGTTTAGACTCGGGGTTCATGTTAGGGTGTTAGGTGTAGACATAAATGTATTTTCCCCATAGGAATCAAAGGGGCTACGTTAGGAGCTTTACGCTGCTTTTTTGCAGGTGTTAGTTTTTTTTCAGCCGGCTCTCCCCCATTGATTCCTATGGGGAAATCGTGCACAAGCACGTTTTGCCAGCTCACCGCTACCGTAAGCAGCGCTGGTATTGAGGTGAGATGTGGAGCAAAATTTTGCTCTCCGCTCACTTTTCTGCGGCTAACACCGAGTTTGTAAAAGCCCGTAATACCAGCGTGTCTGTAGGTGAGCGGTGAGGGAAAACAGCTCGTTAGCACCGCACACCATTACTGACAAAACTCGTAATCTAGCCGACAGCTTTTGAAAATTTGACATTTGATATTTGTTTTTCCATATTTTAGTATCTGTTTTATATTTCAACACCAATATATTTTTTCAAATTTTTATTCAATTTTTCACTTCATAATTTTTCACTCCTTATCCCCATCACTACAACTGTGAAGGGATCGAATATTACCTCCGAAGGATCCAAACCATTTCATAAGGATTTATTTTGGTACATTGGACTTAGAGACCATACAATTTGAAAATCCAATCTGTTATCAGAGTTTGTACTTGTCATTTGAAAGCCCAGGATCATAACAATACATTGCGTTATATGTTTTAAACTTTATGTTTTAAATTATATGTTTTAATCTGTTAGTTAACACATGAATCCATGTTTTTATTGTAACTGAAATTATCTACTACTTAATTGTTTGCTAGTTTACTGTTGCCAATAAATGTTAACCTTTTAATACATATCCTTACTTACTAATCTCTCACCTCACTACCTGTCCCCTCGAACTCATCCCCTCACAACTACTCCCCTCCCTCTCTTCTACCCTTACCCCTATACTCACACATATCTTTAACCTCTCCCTCAGCACTGGTATAGTTCCCATATCTCTTAAACATGCATTAGTCACACCTATCCTCAAAAAACCTTCTCTCGATCCAACCTGCCCATCCAACTACCGCCCTATTACCCTACTACCTCTTGCCTCAAAGCTTCTTGAAAAGCTAGTATATGCACGTCTATCCCATTTCCTTACATTAAACTTCCTCCTTGACCCACTGCAATCTGGATTTCGCCCCCTTTACTCAACAGAGACAGCAATTGTTAAGGTTACCAATGACCTACTTACAGCAAAATCAAAAGGCCACTTCTCTCTACTTATCCTCCTTGATCTGTCTGCAGCCTTTGATACTGTCAACCACCCTCTTTTGCTCCATAACCTCCAATCCTTCGGCATCTATGACACAGCTCTCTCTTGGTTCTCTTCCTACCTTTCTGTTGGGATACTGCAAGGCTCTGTCCTCGGTCCCCTTCTCTTCCCAATCTACATGTCCTCACTAGGTTCCTTAATAAAGTCCCACAGGTTTCATTATCATTTGTATGCCGTTGATACCCAAATCTACCTCTCTGCACTAGAACTATCTCCTTCCTTGCTAACCCGTGTAACTAACTGTCTCTCTCATATCTCATCGTGGATGTCCTCTCACTACCTCAAGCTAAATCTCTCCAAAACTCAGCTCCTTATTTCCCCCCTTCTTCCAAAATCTCCACCCCCCATGTCTCTATAACTGTTGATAACTTCATCACTACCTCAACCTCACATGCCCGATGTCTTGGGGTCACACTTGACTCAGATCTTTCTTTCACTCCTCACATTCAGTCCTTGGCTAAAGCGTGCCACTTCCACCTTAAAAACATTGCTAAAATTAGACATTTCCTTACACAAGACACAACAAGATTGTAATCCACTCTCTTATCCTTTCCTGCATCGACTACTGCAACTCTATCCTCTCTGGTCTCCCTAGCTGCCGCTAAGCTCCTTTACAATCCATAATGAATGCCTCTGCCAGGCTCATCTTCCTTGCATGTTGCTCTTCATCTGCCGCACCTCTCTGCCAATCCCTTCACTTGCTCTCCTCCTTTCTTGTTACCTCCTCACATTCCCGTCTACAAGATTTCTCCAGACTGGCTCCAATCTTATGGAACTCTCTGCCTCGCTCCCTAGTTTTAAAAGCTTAAAGTGCTCCCTGAAGACTCTACTATTCAGGGATGCTTACAACCTTCACTAACCTTCCTATCTCCACTGCTATCCCCTAAAAACCCATAGCATGTAAGTCTATGAGCCCAGCTGTTTGTAGTTCACCTTCATAAGAGCCGACTACAACAGTGCAACTCTCGGCAGGACCCTCTCTCCCCATTTGATTCCTGGAATCGTTTTTTTTTTTTATATACCACCTATGTCCATAGCGCTGCGGAACCTGTTAGCGCTCTACAAGTACCTGATAATAATAAACCCGCAGACACCAGTTTTTTTTACAGGTAATGCCAAAATAGAACTTGGCCTTAAACAAACAAGTGAAATAAATATAGTTTAATTTTTTTTTATGAATGTTGCCAAACACCCATATAGCGATGGTGCTCAGTCTACACATCCAGATAACAAAATAGATCTATTACCATGGGTTAGCAGTGGTGTTGATGGAAACAAATTGCGATAGTTAAAGGGACAGTCAAGTCAAAATTAAACTTTCATGATTCAGATATGGCATGCACTTTTCCATTTACTTTTTTTCATCACATTTGCTTTGTGCTCTTTTTATTCTTTGTTGAAAGCTATAAAACAATGTCTCAAAAACTGATTTCTAAGTCGTTGATTTTGAATTTTTTACAGTTAGACACTGCTAGTTCATATATGCCATATAGATAACATTCAGCACTGACTGGCTAAATGTAAGTCTGTCAAAAGAACTAAGATAATGGGGTTGTCTGCAGAAGCTTAGATACACGGTAATCACAGAGGTAAAATGTGTTTTAATAGAACAGTGTTGGTTATGCAAAACAGGGATATAGGTAGTAAATAGATTATCTTTTTAAACAGTAAAAGTTTTCAAGTAAACTGTTTAATCTGAAAACTTATTAGATCACCATTAAAAAAAAAAATTATAATAATGTCAGTACTGTTTGTGACAATCACACCAGTGTAAGTGAGAAATACAATCAAATATGAAATCTTGCCATTCATAGATCTTTTTGTCCTGAAGTGATTTTTTCTGCAGATCCCTTTAGCTGTATATGACATCCCATGTTCATCACATTTACCTTTCTATATGTACCTATGCATATGTAAATGTATCCCCTGTTGGCATATTGGCTGTTTTTTTTTAATTCTTCATCCACTCAACCAATAAAATGAAAGCTTTTTCTATTAGTTGTTTGGACTATGAAATAAAAAATCAGCCAAAAGAAATGCAAGGGCACCCCTATATTTGGAAGAACCTTGCATTGAAGCTTCAGTGTGCAGGGGTGATCACATGGAGAGGATGTCTACCTGACGATAAGAAGAAAATATGTTTTTTTTATTTTTTTATTGTGCAAAAGAGCTTTAAGATTTAGGGCATCTTTTTTTAGAATATGGTTTCTTTTAAAATTTAGGATTTTTTTTTAGTATAGGGCTTTTTTATTTGGCACAAGATCTATGTTAACTTTAGGGCACTGCCCTACCAAAAGTCCTTTTAAGGGCAATGTTCAACCAAATTACTTTTTCAGGGCAATCTTTTTTTAGGATAGGATTTTTTTTAATGGGCAAAATAGCTTACATTACTGTAGGGCAATGCCCTACTAAATGCCCTTATTATGACAATTTTTAGAGTAGTATTTTTAGATACGCTTTTTTGGGGGTACTTTTATTCTAGAATAGAGTTGTTTTTTTAGAAAAAGAGCTAAATAACTTTTAGGCAATGCCCTGCAAATAAACATTCTAAGGGCTATTGCTATAGTAACGTTTAGCGTAATATAGGGGTTTTATTTTGGAGTGTTTTTTTTAAAAAAATGGGACTTTAGTTTTAGGATAGGCATAACTGGGAGGTTCTATTTTTTTATTTTATTTATTCTTTGTTATGTGTTATTTTATTTTTTGTAATGTTAATCTTTGTTATTTTGTGTAAATTAGTGGGGGGGTATGTTAGGGGTCTTGGGGGGTTAGTTGGCTAATTAGTGCAGGGCTAGTTTGAATTTGGGGTTGTGGTGGTTTAGAGATTAATATGTTAGGGGTTGTTTGGGATTGAGAGTTATGACAGTATAGCAGTTAAGACGTGTATGGGGTGGTTTGTGGTCGGTGGTTATGGTGGCATAGGGGGTTATTAGGTTAGGAAGTTTATTGTGGTGGGATTAGGATATTGGTGAAATAGGGGTTAATAGGTTAGGAATTTTATTGTGGTGGGTTATTGGAGGTATATGGGTTAACATTCTGGATAGCTGCAACAATACATACCGTTGAAGCATAACCAGGAGCTACTTTGTTCTTTTTTCTTCAATCCTGTTGGTGCAACCATGTTCCCAATGATCATATTCCTTTTATAAGCAAACTTACTACCTCCTTTGACTGTGGCAACTAAATCATCATCAGCTGCCAACATTGCAAAATTTTTGTGTATTATCCTACAAATCTTGTGTTGGAATATTGTATTATAAAAGTAACTCATAGTTATGATGTATTTTTTTATCTTATTTTTATTTTTATTGCTACTTATTGCTATAAAGACAATTTTCAAGCTGAAGAAATTGTTAATTTGAATTTCCAGGATATCTGTTATGTAAACTTTGGAATGTCTACAAGATGACACAGGGCAAATTGGAACTTTGAAACCAAGGCCACTAATACTGAACTCAAAATCCAAGTTTTACCCCATTCAAAATAGGGGAATCAATTTAGAGAGATTCCAAAAAGGGTTTAAAAATGTGACTGAATTGTTTTACATTACAAATCAGAGCCAAGGGAACAATATTTCCAAGAGAGAAAGAGAAGCTCTTAGAAAGTCTTTGTAAGAATGAGGAGATAGTCACACATGCAGCAGATAAATATGGATCCATAGTGGGAATGGATAGGGTAGATTTTGTGGCAGAAACCCATGGACATCTTAATAATGAAGAAGATTATTTCAAATGTAAAGGAGATCCCACTGGGAAATTCCATAAAGAATTGGTTTCCCTGGTTGACTTTGGGGCAGAATTGGGGTATATAGACCAGAACACTAAGGGAGTATCTTTTGGTATAACATCTGATTACTCCAATTTTGAATCACTTAACAAAGGTTCATAAATCCTTGCTAGAAGTAAAGGGAAGACCAATTGTCAGTGGAATAGACTTCTTATTGGGGCATTTATCTGAATGGTTAGACACAATTTTACAATCCCTTGAAACTACCCTATGCAGTTACATCTCAAAATACGAAACATGTCTTGAACTTATTATCTGAGGTGGTATGGAAAGAGGAATATAAATGGATCACTGTAGATGTGAAATAATTGTACTCAACCATACCACATGACAAGTGTCTACAAGCGCTAGAATATTTCTTGAATAGGCTCTATGGTAAGGATCAAGTGTATGTAGCCTATATTGCTAGGGTCACAGAGTTTCCATTAACCCAAAACTATTTTGAATTTGAGGGGGATTTCTTTCTACAGAGACATGAAAATATGGGGGCCAAGTTTGCCCCCTCCTATACCTATCTTTTCATGGGTTGGTGGGAGCTTTTCCATATCTATGGGGATGGAAATCCCTTTAGGTAGGAGATAGTTTGGTATAAATGCTTCAAAGATGATTTATTGTTCATTTGGCAGTATGGATATAAACTCAGTAGGTATTAGTTTTACCTCTGAACTCAGTGGATCAGGATTACATTTTCTTGATCAAATGCACAGAGGGTCTCTGGGTAAATTGATAGAGACTGAGGTTTACCATAAACCTATTTCAGGGAATTCTCTTCTCCATGCTAAAAAGTGGCATCCAGGGAGAGTATTTAAAGCAATAGCAAAATGCAAATTCATAAGTCTAAAATGACATTATTCAGAGGTGGATACATACCTCCAACAAGCAAATAATCTAGCCACTAAACTTGGTGAGAGAGGATACAAATAGGGTATAATACAGAGAGCAAGAACCTCTGTGAACAAAATAAAAAAGGGAAGAGCTTATGTCCATTAGTAGTAATACAAATAAAAATAAGGTAAAAAATACATCAGAATTTGGGGGGGTCGGAGATAGCCATGGAGTAGAGCGGCAGCACATTTCATGAGCTCTGTATAACTACTGCCAATATTGCTGACAAACAGACTAAAGCATTCGGGGATCACCCTAAAATATATCCTGAAACCTGCACTCAACATCCAGAGCAACTTGTGTTAGAAGGCTCTTGATCAGACCATCTGTTCCAATGCTGCTGACCAGCCTACTGCCGCACTCTGATCAGATAAGCCGGCACTTGAGATAATCTGTATCGCATTCTACTCAGGAGGGTCGGGGCTCTGCTCTGGAGTGCTGTGATAGTGTACAGGATTGGCGTAGGGCACTGGGGCCTACATAGGTGGTAAACTCATCACGCAATTATCCACGCAACCCACTATACACAACCTGCCCAGACCGACATCCTACCCCAGCTGACAGCGATCTTCCTATCCACTCGGTCAAAGAAATTACCCCAGCAGATATCGTAATATAGACCAGGGTGTAAAAAGACTTGAGACATATAATGGGCCTGCTACCCACGTGGCTCCTACTTGTTACCCTTGGGCCTAAATTGCTGTCAGTGTGCAAGCCAGCTAACCACTATCACAAAACACCCTGCCTCCAATCTCTGCACATCCTAAAGGGCTCTCTGAAACTTACATAAACCAGACTGTTAGTCATTCTGCGGGGTTCAATTCAACTCCACCTGAATTCCCACATCAGGATACAGTCCTAGAGAATTGCTGGTATCCCATGAAAATATAGAAAAACAAGAAGGCACTCATGAAGTGTTGACCAATACCACCCTGGACTGCTCACAAGTAGTGTCTCTCACCCTCCATTTTCCACCGGGATCCTGTTATATCCCCCACTCCCACATCATTACTGGATGACACACTTCCCCAGGGAGAGACACTATCCCATGATGAGAAACCCTTCACACAGGGAATCCCAGACCAAGAGGGTCCAAGGTCATACTAGGCACTTTAGGGGAGCACTCCAAGAAGCCCATCTCAAAGATATCTGCGTCAATACATGCCACAGTGCCTCTTCTGAATAGTGTGCTTCTCCATCTGCCTATATTCACCTACCCTCTACTATTCTACATTGTGACTCACAGATCATGAAGGGCTAAGTGATGTGTGGAACACCCAGGGGGAGAACATAAAAAGCTAATCTCTAAGCCAATTGTGTGATCATACTTCTTACAACTATTGTACTTGTAAACCAGGATACATCCATCCATTCCCTGATATGTCCCAATCTAATAGGAAAAAACATAAACCAGCAGCTCCACTTAAAAAAACTGTAGCAGACCATTTCAGAAATTCTTCCATGCAGGAAGATACACTTTCAAATGAAAGGAGCTTTTCTCTGGAAGACCAAGAAACAGACCTCACATTAGCATCTCAAGACGCTGGGCCTCTTCCCTCTGAAAACATGGCACCTAGTATAGTTGACACATTAACACAACGTATGAACATTTTACAAGATACTCTGACTAAGGCCATCAAAGGGTCAGCGGCATAACTATGCAGGAACATAGCTGCCATTGGAAAAAGAACTGAAGTATTATAAAGGAAACAAGAGGATCTCGCAGTGGACTATGAAAATCTGCTATCGTACTCTCATAACCTTGCATCACAGATATCTGATCTGGACCGATCCAGACAGAACAACCTAAGGTTTCGTGGAGTACCTGAGGATGTCACGAATATAGATTTGGAGAAATTCATAAAGGAATTTTGTGTACAATTCCTTACCGACCTAGATGCTTCTACTTTCATCCTAGACAGAGTACATCGAAACCCCTAGACCACAGAATATATCAGCTGAAATACCCAGAGATGTCCTGGCCAGAATCCACTTTTTCCCACACAAGGAAAGGATTCTCAGAGAATTAGCTGCCAAACCAGTACTGCCTGAAAAATTCCAGTCTTTCCTGATTTTTCACAATACACGCTCCAAAAAAGAAGATCATTTACCCCATTCACTCAAGCTCTCAGGCATCATAACATCAAATATCACTGGGGATACCCTATCAAACTTATTGTCAACAGTAATGGGACTTTGTATACAGTAACATAACTGAACAAAGGACTAGACCTACCTAAAGAATGGGACTTAACGGCGTCACCCTCCTTCTCCATCCCAACTCATGCTTCTAAAACTTTGCAAGCAGCTGCCCAGGAGTGGACACCTCTTCCCCAACGCATAGCAGCTCAGAGAGACAAGGAGGTTTCCATCTTTACACAGAACTGTCCCATTAATCTGGAAACTTAAGTTAATTTATTGACTTCACTTGCCGCTTTTCAGTTTGAATTGATATAATGGGAACTTAAGTTAATTACTGTGTTTGCAAGTTATTATTTTTGGTCTGAATGGATGTATTGGAAGTTTCAATTAAGTTTTAACATTCACAAGTTGCTATGTTCAAAGTTGAATTGATATACTGATTTATTTACCTGTAACTCTGGTTAGAGACCTGTTACAAACACATTTATACCAGCCAGCATTGGTATCTTTGGGACCATTATCCTGATTTTAACACTATCACATATTGGCTCCAACCTATACCCTAACTACAACACAGGTCCCAGTCCTGCCTCTTAGAGGCTATGGTAAATATGCCCAAGACAGGTAGTAACTATGTCACACAATAGTATACAACTCACTTACTAAACCTCCTTTGGATGGGTGATATTCCCATATATATACTTCTGACCACCAGATCATATATTTGTTCTCCCCTTGTTAGGCAGTAAATAGGGCCGCCACGATACATCTATCAGTGTCAGCTACATAGTGGTTATGCTGACATATCTAACTGGTATTCATTGTACTGACTGTTATATGCTGCTTATTTTAGGAGTATTTTAGCAACCTATTCTTCAAATAAGTCTCTGTTTGATCTCTTTTAGACAAAGTTCTTCTACGTAGATGCAGCAGTCTCAAGTTGCCACATTCTACAAGGTATTGGTATATGGTAAACAGCATTTCTAGGTAGGAGGTATAGACTAACCCTTCCCGTCCCCCCTCTCTCTTTTTTTTCTTTTCAACATGCATGAAAAATTGATCACCCTCACATTTGCATTCCTGAATTGTAAGGGCATAAATTCCTCTACAAAATGCAGCCTATTACATAACTACATGCACGCTATTATTGTTAAAGTTGTATTTGTCCAAGAGACCTATTGGATGGCTACCTCGACACCCTTACTCACTATATACACTGTGTGTCAGCTCTGTACACAAATAAATCTAGAGGAGTCACTACCCTAATTCACAAAAAAAAGGTTTTGAAAGACTGTACCTAGAGGTTTACCCTGATGGTAGATTCCTTATCCTTATATGCAAACTAAACGGACAGACGTACACCTCTGTATGCCCCTAACCAAAATCAACCCCGCTTTCTCAAAACTGTTTTAAACAAGACAGAACGACTTAAGACTTGTATACTCCTTATCGGAGGGGACTTTAACATGATTTGGGACCCCACCTTAGATAAGCGAGTTTGTCATAAAAATAAATTAGACACTCTGTCAATACTGCTATCAAATTCCGGGATCACATTTCACAATACAACCTATATGACATTTTGAGAGCGTGTCATCCCTCTACCAGGGATTACACATTCTTCTTTAGACTTCATGGTTCATATTCGAAACTGGATTACTTCTTTACAGATGCCTGGACCATAGATAATATCAAAGATGCTTAGATCAGGACCTGTTCTTAGTCAGACAATGATGTTCTTACATTGACATTGGACTCCAACTCACACACCATGTCCTTACCGACTGGAAGCTGCCAGGCTATCTATGGTCGGACCCAGAATTTAAAACCTTGATGCAAACTTCTATCCAGGAATATCTGACACTTAATTCAGACCCACTGATATCCAACCAGACAATCTGGGCGGCTTTAAAAGCTTACATCAGAGGAGTCTGTATTAAAAAACAGGTCTCCATTTAAAACTTTGCGGAGCACCCCTAGGGCTCCTAGTTGCCAAGCTAACTCCAATTTGGATTTCCTATAGAAATAGTAACAGCCATACAGACACTGTGCTCTTCCCCCATGCGAGAGTCAGAGGTATAGGGTTCTGCTCAGAAGAAACTGAATGGAACTCTTCAAGGCTGCCCTCTATCCCCACTATTTTTTTCTCTAGCTATAGAACCCCTAACCCAAGACATAAGATGCTCTGCTGAGATTCGGGGAGTCCCACAAAGCCACCAAGGTGAAAAAAATAGCACTTTTTGCAGACAACATCACACTATTCTATACTAACCCTATTGGATCACTCTCAAAGCTCTTCGACCTCATAGCTCAATTTTGTGCCTTAAGCTATTATAAGATTATTTTTTTTAAAACAGGAGCCTTGCCAATTCATATCCTGCAGTTTAAATTGGAGGTCCCCCAAGAGTCGTATCACTTCAAATGTGCATCTGAGACTATTAGACACCTGGGAGTGCAACTAGGCCTCAACATCCTTACAGAAAAAGACACAAACTATAACACCCTAACTCAGAATATTAGGAACCTCTTGAACTGGACCTTTCATGCGGTGTCTTGGCTAGGCCTGATATGCTTGTTTAAAATTACCATTCTGCCAAAAATCCTGTATCTCTTTCGCTGCCTACCTCTATACCTAACTAAAGAGCTAAATGCCCTACTTATGAGATACATCTGGCAAAACAAAAAAAATTAGAATTTACAAGAAAATATTACAAAAAAACTTTGCTCAAGGGGGAGTTCTTCTTCCAAATATCTCCATTTACTACGAAGCTGCACATCTTGCACACATCTCTGGATAAATTACACCTCGGACTAGAAAAGAGTAGTACAATACTCAACATTTTTTCTCTTGATATTTATAGTTGATACTTAACCGTAATTCACAGTCACATATGTTTGCAGGATACATATCCTAAACTATTTGACTGTGTGACATAAAAGTCATGTGAGTGATATTTTGGTAAAACAGATTAATCTTATGAGAAAAATATATTAACCTCATGAGTGATATTCTCAATAGGTTTCAGTAACATATTAACCTTATGAGCATTGAAAATCATCGCAGAAAGTATCCTATGATGTTGTGAATTCATTAACAATTCATTTAGTAAACCATCAAACAGTGTAAGCGTAATATCCCAAATCAGCCTAATACTGAATACTAAAAACAGTGCAATTGCAATATTTTAAAACAGCCTAATATCGAGTATCAGTTAAAATATTGACTAAGTGGACAGTCATTATTGGCATTAATCAGAACACAAATTATTACGTACAACAACTGTTATTATATTATTATTTTTTGTAGCTTGTTCCAATATGTTTTAATCACTATTGTACAGTGTTACGATTCTTACTAAGCATTGACTGCTGAATGATTGTGCAGATATCTGCAATGTTTAAACAAACAAGATTCAACTTTATCATAAAGAAACACAAAACACTGTTGCCTAATGTTATTCAGCAAAATAAATAAATGTGAATCTCACCATAAAGATTTACAAAATTGTCTATATTTGTGTTAAGAAGCATATGATCTTACACTCAATAACTCTGGCAAGACCACTTTGTTACTATTTGATTATAATACATAGAAGAGCTATTTGTTCTCAAATGTGGTAATTGCTGTCAGACTTTTTTGCTACTATCCCTAGCATAGTGATTTTCTCTTTAACACATATATTCAAATTCAGAATATACTTTAAGCAAATCTGAGCACAACAATAGTAAGAAGAATTAAGTGTGATAATCAAGACTAAACGCTAAAACCAGCTTTGCGTATAGATAAAATAGACATCTGCTATTATTTTTGCAAAGAGGTAGACAATTCTGAACTCTTAAACACTTAACAGATTGTGCCAGGTCACAGCATTACGCTTGCTATAGACATAAGCAAACCCACAAACGTTTGTGCAGACTTCTGGACAGCATCCAGTAATAACGCTGTATCTTTATTATGACCAGTGACGAATGTTACAATTAATGAACAACTGTATTTATAGCTACAATAAATATTAACATTGTATCTTTATTATAACCAGCAAAGATCGTTACAATCAATGAACAACTGTATTTATAGCTATAATAAGCAATACAGTATACAAGCTACAATTCACAATTTTTCAATACCCAAATTCACTTGAATACAGTTGAGTATACAATCATTAGTGCTTTAGCTTTATTTTAGTTATAAAATAACAAATTATTTCTTATCACAACATAAATCTTTTTGTAGATTCAGTGAGATTTCTACTCTCAAACACTGTAATCATAATATCATTCATTATGGTTACCAAATCACACTTATGTGACTTACTACACTTATCATCACTGTCACTCGTGTTGAGAACAGTGACATTATACATTGAGGTTTAAATTACACTGAACTAGACTCAGTAGTATCAAGGTATTAAGGTACTCAACAAATACTCATTTGTCCCTTCAGACAACCATGTTGCAACATATCTAATTACATTTATGAATATGCTATTGCAACACATTGATTCTGTGTGAGTGTTTTTAACTTAAAGTTTTTCTTCCCTATTTTAAACACAACTCTATTAAAAGCTATATTTTAATCATTATTTTCACCTGTCCATTTCTTGTATGAGATTGGCAATAGTGAAAAAACTGCATATTACAGTCATAGATCTTATGTAAGATCATATTATTGTCTCATTAAACTTCCTGAGTGCTATATGTGTATACTTCCATTAGGAGGTATTCACCTCCTAAACAAGTTCTCTCCAAGATTGCCTATACACAGAACCCTTCAGCTCTTTGTATATTCCAATTATTTCATTCTACTATTAAACTCGAGCTATAGGAAGTTTTTTTCTAATTTGCAAGTAGTGCCATTGGACCCATTTTCCTTTAAGTAAATTATCAAGTTCCTGAATGTCAGGCTTTCTCATCCAATAGAGCACACAACAATTGCACCTATAATCAGCTATAAGCAGATCATATCTGCCTCATAAAATCATCTGACCCAAGCCAATCATTAGACAAAATGACATCTAAATGGGAATTGGAAAGACTTTCAAGACAACAAAAAAGAGAACTAGATCTAAATGAAGTATTTAGTAACCCTCAAACACCAGCAACTAATAATCAAGATAGAATGAACCAAGCACTCAGAAATATTCACAAAACTATGCATAAACAAGATAAACTCTGGTGGAATCACCATTATTTTGAAAAATATTTGGAACACAAGTTTATTCCTAGAGGACTACATATTCAATTATTCCCTGCATTTGAATTTCATGATCACAGCTTAAGCAAAGAGTGGGAAGAAGCACTCAGTGAATGTTCGGTTAAACTAATGAAAATATTAATCAAACACGATAAATCAGAATATGACAGATTGGAAGTCGAAATTCAAGAACAAAATACCAGACTCAAAGAATTTGAAATATACAAAGATTTTGAAGCTTTGTACAATAAATGTCAGCAAGAATTGGAAAAATATGAGAAAGATATAAAACAAACTAAACAAGGCAAACTCAGCAGGGATAAATCAGATTTTGAAAACAACAGAGTATACAAGTGGAAAAGAAGAACAAATACTCACAATTATAGGCCATCCAGGGTAAATATTGTCTAAAGTGACATATCTGATACTGAAGGAGAAGAGTCAGACAATAGAGATACTGATACAGAACAACCAACAACATCGGATGAAATCAATACATTACCAATACGTACCAAACGTAAGGATTTTTTAGAGGAAGGTGCCTCTTCAGGAGCAAATATACCAGAAGAGGCAGGGGGAAAAGCAAAAAGACCAACGAGAAGCAATAATCAGCAGAAACAGAACAAACAGGGTCAGAAACCACATCACAGAGCTCCAAGTCCCTTCTCTCAAATAAGATTGAAGCAATGAGAATAATAAATTTATCTGATAAAAAACTGAACAATCATCACATTGCAGTGTTATCCAAAGGCATGTCATTTTGTCCAACACCAGCAATGGATACATTCTAGATAATCAAAGACATTCAACTTTATCTATGAAAAATCATGTTAAAAAGACTGTACAGCAATCAACTGAACCCCAGTGATAAAGAACTTCTAAATGAAAATGAACCTGCAAAGGAACCCAACTGGCGGGACAAAGTCAAGAACAAATCCAATTTCATGCCGACCACACACAATTGTCCTCAAATAGAGGTATTCAATCAGATAATTTGCACCAAAATAACTAAACTGGAAGAGACAAAAATTACCAAAAATTTTAATAAAAATGAACAAAATACTCTATTGGAAATGAAAAACTGGAATGACGTGATCATTAGGATTTCTGACAAAGGAGGTAATATTGTAATTTGGCCAACTGAATCTTATTTGCAAGAAGCAGAATTACAACTAAATTATAGCTCCTGCTATAAGAAATTTAGTTACAATCCTATGCAGTAATACTTGCAACAATACATGAAAGTAATTGATTCAGCCAAAAAACACAATATTATCACAAACAAAGAATATCAGTTTCTCAAAAACACCAACCCCACAACACCTACTCTATATCTAGTTCCAAAAATCCATAAGAATGTCAATAAACCCCCAGGCCGTCCGATAATCTCGGGTAATAACAGCTTAATAGAAAGAGCTAGTCAGTATGTTCTAAGACAACTGGAAAATATTCATTTGGATGCTTAAACTTGGCTAGTGACCGCGGATGTCAAGTCACTATACACAAGTATTCAACATAATCTTGGCCTAACAGCCATCAAATATTTTCTAAAAACTGGGATCTGTTGAGAAAAGTGAACATGATGAATTCATTCTTAGCCTACTAAATTTTGTCGTATCACATAATTTCTATACCTTTAATCACAAATTTTATTTACAAATCCGTGGGACTGCAATGGGCACTGCATGTGCCCCCACCTACGCAAATTTATTTCTCGGATGGTGGGAGCAAAAATTGGTCTTCTCTGAATAAAATGATAAGTACATGCAACACATTCCTTTATGGCTGTGTTACATTGATGATGTACTATTTCTTTGGCAGGGACCAAAAGACGTGCTTGATGAATTCCTAAATCATCTTAACAAGAACAACCTAAACATCAAGTTAACATACGAGGCAAATCTCAAAACAATAACCTTTTTAGATCTTTCAATTACCAAAAACGAAGATGGAGAACTTGTAACTGATGTTTATAGGAAAAAAACTGCCACAAACAGTCTTCTACAAAGCTCCAGTGTCCACTCGCCAAATACCATTAAAGCACTTCCAGTTGGAGAATTCCTTCGTATGAGAAGAAATTGCTCAACAGATGACAATTATAAACAGAGAGCTAATGAACTAAAAGAGAGATTAATAGCAAGAGGCTACAGCAAAAGATCAACCCAAAAGGCAGAATTTAGAGCCAGAACAACGCCAAGAGAATCCCTTTTGCAAACCAAAGTTAAGAAATCAGACAATACAGTAAGGCTAATAACAACATATAATTCTCAGTCCAGAGAGATTATGCATATTTTAAATTAAAATTGGCACATCTTAAAATCAGATCCAATACTATCTAAAATCTTGGGTGACAACGTTCAAGTTGGCTACAGAAGAGCCAAACATTTAAAAGACTTGATCAGTCCCAGCCATTTCAATGGACAAAAAAAACAAAACAGCCTTAAAACCGGGAATGTTCAAATGTGGTACCTGCAGTACATGCAATTTCATGATTAAAACCAATACCATCATTGACAGATTTGGCAAATGTCATAAAATTAATACACACATTGATTTCCATACGGAAGGGGTAATCTATGTCCTGAAATGTAGCTGTGATATGATCTATGTTGGTATGACTACCAGAAAGATCAGAACTCGTCTCCAAGAACATTTGAGAAATATAAAGAATGCAGAAAAAGATTTGAATGAGGGCAAAAAAATCACTTCAGTAGCCAGACATTTCTTGAAAAGCCACCAATCCAAACAGTCTGAAGCTAAATGTTTTGGAATTCAAAAGATCACCTTGGGAATCAGGGGTGGTAACTTGGAAAAATCACTATTACGTGCAGAAACAAGGTGGATCTATTTACTCAATTCAGTCCAGCCTCATGGGCTGAATGAACAAAATCATTATGGTGTCTTTTTATAAAACATCCAAAATATACTGTTCAGAGCACAACCCTCTTTATTTATATATTAACTCAAATATAATTAAATTTCTGGAATACAGACAATGTTAAATTTATGCAACTCTGTAATCAGTGTTGCAGATATTGTGAACAACAAGAACAGATATCTTCAATAACTAAAAACAATGTAATCATAAAACCATGAATTTCTACAACAACTAGGAACATGATAAAAATTAATTTATAAATGATGGTACATACAAATACACCAATATAAAACAATACATCAATTATTCAAATATTGATGAAATATGTATAATATTTACAAATATTGTTCTGTACAACTCATGTTCTATTTTTTAGTAAAATGGAATATTATTTACAAGTTATTATTTTGGACATATGATTTCACAATCAACCAAAATTATATTATTATTCTTTATAAATACTATACACAATAAGAGAAATATTAGATAATATCAGCAATAAATTATTTTATGTCACAAACACAACTAACATCAATAGTCACTTTTAAATAAAATAAATCGAATCCATATAATTATTGGCATCACTTTTTGCATAATTAATAGCATCACTTTTATTATTATTCCCCATTTTCCACACACTTACACCCCACCGATTCCAATCTCACACATTCATCCATTCACATCACATTATCCCCTTCACATCTCTCCTTCAATTATTTTCCTTCACTTTACTCAATATTTTAGTACCTAATATTTACAATTGATCACATCCACACCCCCCCCCCTTTTTTAAGGAAATATCTTTTCCGTTTTATGTTTGTTTAGGTCAGTTATATTCTTTATCCAGCTAACACACATTTAGTTACTCACACTCACTTATAGCACAACCAACTATATTTAAATTAATAATTGGGGTTTCCAAGTAATATTTAAACATTTTCTCCTTTATTCGATCAGATATGTTTATTCATAAGAGATTAATCACCATATTATAATGTAATTCACATAATCGCAATAATCAATAATCCTTGCCATTATTCTTTTAGTGATAACATTATTCATGGAATCTATTATGCTTATAAAATAGATGGCTATTTATGTGTTGAAGTACTGTCATATTAACATACAAACTTCCAGTTCAAATCAACATATATATTTTTTCATATTCATCCGGTTTTATTTCAAAATTCATTTACATACATTCATGCTATATATGTACAATACACACATACCTTTGCAAATAATTTTAAATGGATCACCTTGTTTCTTATACTATATTTAAAAACGTGTATTTTACCTTTGCAGATAATTGTATCCAACAACCAATCAATTCCCTATGATGTCACTCAAAATGGGCAGACACATATTCCAAGCGTAATAAATAGAGGCTTGTAATGTTAAACCCATTGATACCCTTTGAAAAAGCCGTGCTAGACGACGAAACATGTTAGGGAACTGTTGAGGAGTAAATGTAACTCCTAAGCTTTTAACTGCTACCTTAATCAAGTGTTGCGCTTTGCCGTAACCACAATCTTTATATATGTTGCAATCATATTGATGTTAACTTAATCATAAATCACAGGGGTGCTTAACTTACTTCAACTATTACAGCTGGCAAGCTGTAGCAGCAATCTGTTGCTGACCCATAATCAATCTGTTGCGCTTTGCCACAACAACAATCTTTATATACGTTGCAATAGTTTTGGTGCTAACCTATTTGTAATACACAGGTGCGTTTACTATTTCAGCTTGCAAGCTGTAGCAGCAATCTGTTGCTGACTCCACATGGAAGTGTGTCTGTTGTGAATCGGAGGAGTTAAAAAAACATTTATTCTCTTGATATTTGTAGATGATACTTAACCGTAATTCACAGTCACATATGTTTGCAGGATACATATCCTAAACTATTTGGCTGTGTGACATAAAAGTCATGTGAGTGATATTTTGGTAAAACAGATTAATCTTATGAGGAAAATATATTAACCTCATGAGTGATATTCGCAAAAGGTTTCAGTAACATATTAACCTTATGAGCATTGAAAATCATCGCAGAAAGTATCCTATGATGTTGTGAATTCATTAACAATTAATTTAGTAAACCATCAAACAGTGTAAGCGTAATATCCCAAATCAGCCTAATACTGAATACTAAAAACAGTGCAAGTGCAATATTTTAAATCAGCCTAATATCGAGTACCAGTTCCAATATTGTCTAAGTGCACTGTCATTATTGGCATTAATCAGAACACAAATTATTACGTACAACTGTTATATATTTTTTTTTTGTAGCTTATTCCAATATGTTTTAACCACTATTGTACAGTGTTACAATTCTTACTAAGCATTGACTGTTGAATGATTGGGCAGATATCTGCAACGTTTAAACAAACAAGAGTCAACTTTATCATAAAGAAACACAAAACACTGTTGCTTAATGTTATTCAGCAAAATAAATAAATGTGAATCTCATTATAACAATTTACAAAATTGTCTATATTTGTGTTAAGAAGCATATGATCTTACACTCAATAACTCTGGCCAAACCACTTTGTTAGTATTTTATTATAATACATAGAAGAGCTATTTGTTCTCATATGTGGTAATTGCTGTCAGACTTTTTTGCTACTATCCCTAGTATAGTGATTTTCTCATTAACACATATATTCAAATTCAGAATATACTTTAAGCAAATCTGAGCACAACAATAGTAAGAAGAATTAAGTGTGATAATCAAGACTAAACTCTAAAACCAGCTTTGCGTATAGATAAAATAGACATCTGCTATTATTTTTGCAAAGAGGTAGACAATTCTGAACTCTTAAACACTTAACAGATTGTGCCAGGTCACAGCATTATGCTTGCTATAGACATAAGCAAACCCACAAACAGCATGCAGTAATAACGCTGTATCTTTATTATGATCAGTGATGAATGTTACAATAAATGAACAACTGTATTCATAGCTACAATAAATATTAACATTGTATCTTTATTATAACCAGCAAAGATCGTTACAATCAATGAACAACTGTATTTATAGCTATAATAAGCAATACAGTATACAAGCTACAATTCACAATTTTTCAATACCCAAATTCACTTGAATACAGTTGAGTGTACATTAGTGCTTTACCTTTATATTAGTTATAAAATAACAAATTATTTCTTATCACAACATAAATCTTTTTGTAGATTCAGTGAGATTTCTACTCTCAAACACTGTAATCATAATATCATTCATTATGGTTACCAAATCACACTTATGTGACTTACTACACTTATCATCACTGTCACTCGTGTTGAGAAAAGTGACATTATACACTGAGGTTTAAATTACACTGAACTAGACTCAGTAGTATCAAGGTATTAAGGTATTAAGGTACTCAACAAATACTGTGGTCAGCCACACACACATCTTCCATGGTGTGATAGTCAACCAACAAATACTCATTTGTCCCTTCAGACAACCACGTTGCAACATATCTAATTACATTCATGAATATGCTATTGCAACACATTGATTCTGTGTGAGTGTTTTTAACTTAAAGTTTTTCTTCCCTATTTTAAACACAACTCTATTAAGAGTTATATTTTAATCATTATTTTTTTTTTTTTTCTAAATAGTTTTTATTTTTGATTAACAACAATAACAACAGCAATATTAGGTATACATATTTAGCAGAGAAAGACAGTGCAATATTTTCAAATACCATTGTTACAAAGTATACACATCGATTGAAAAGTTATCCGGATGAGAAAATTCAATGTCCACAGAAATGTAAGATTCCCCCCGGACTAACCCAGGAAGGACTATCAAATACCCATAAAGCGGAATTTTGGCTTTAATTTCCGATCAACTAAGTGCTTTGATCTTGTGTAGATATGAGAAGGTTAACAGAAAAAAAACACGAGAAAAGAAAAAGAACATACATAGGGGGGTAGTTATCAAGCCGTCTACTTACCTGCCTTCGCCGGCCCAATACGCCCACCTAAGCTCGCCTCACATCGCCGCCGCGGACCTGCAAAAATTTGCCTAAATTATCAAAAAAGCTGTCAAAAAGCCACGCACAAAGTACGGGGCAATGAGCAGCGAACTGTGATAGTTATCACTCATCCGATCTTGCTGCTCTTCTGCTTTTTGACAGCTTTCTTGCTAGCCTGTCACTAAGCACCCACACTAACTACACTGTTCTACCCCCTATACCGGCGCCCCCGGAGCCCCCCGCAACTAAATAAAGTTAGTAACCCCTAAACCGCCGCTCCTAGACCCCGCTGCAACTCTTATAAATGTATTAACCCCGAAACCGCCGCTCCCGGACACCACCGCAACCTACATTATACCTAGTAACCCCTATCCTGCCCCCCTATACCGTCGCCCTCTATAATAAAGTTATTAACCCCTATCCTGCTGATCCCGCACTTTGCCGCAACTAAATAAATAGTTTAACCCCTAAACCGCCGCTCCCTGACCCCGCCGCAACTATAATATATGTATTAACCCCTAAACCGCCGCTCCCGCACCCCCCCCGCAACCTATATTAAATGTATTAACCCCTATCCTGCCCCCCTACACCGTCGCCACCTATAATACATTTATTAACCCCTATCCTGCCCCCCACTACCCCGCCGCCACTGTAATAAAATTATTAACCCCTAAACCTAAGTATAACACTAACCCTAACACCCCCTAACTTAAATATTAATTAAATAAATCTAAATAATATTTCTATTATGAACTAAATTAATCCTATTTAAAACTAAATAATTACCTTTAAAATAAACCATAATATAGCTACAATATAAATAATAATTATATTGTAGCTATGTTAGGATTTATTTTTATTTTACAAGCAAATTTCAATTTGTTTTAACTAGGTACAATAGCTATTAAATAGTTATTAACTATTTAATAGTTACCTAGCTAAAATAAAAAGAAATTAACCTGTAAAATAAAAACTAACCTAAGTTACAATTACACCTAACAGTACACTATAATAAATTATTCCTATTTAAAACTAAATATTTACCTGTAAAATAAACCCTAAGATAGCTACAATATAATTAATAATTACATTGTAGCTATCTTAGGATTTATATTTATTTTACAGGTAACTTTGTATTTATTCTAGCTAGTTAGAATAGTTATTAAATAGTTATTAACTATTTAATAACTACCTAGCTAAAAGAAATACAAAATTACCTGTAAAATAAATCCTAACCTAAGTTACAATTAAACCTAACACTACACTATCATTAAATTAATTAAATAAATTAACTACAAATAACTACAATTAAATACAATTACATAAACTAACTAAAGTACACAAAATAAAAAAAGCTAAGTTACAAAAAATAAAAAAATAAGTTACAAACATACAATTACAACAATTTTAAGCTACTTACACCTAATCTAAGCCCCCTAATAAAATAACAAAGCCCCCCAAAATAAAAAAATGCCCTACCCTATTCTAAATTAAAAAAGTTCAAAGCTCTTTTACCTTACCAGCCCTTAAAAGGGCCTTTTGTGGGGCATGCCCCAAAGAATTCAGCTCTTTTGCCTGTAAAAGAAAAATACAAACCCCCCCAACATTAAAACCCACCACCCACATACCCCTAATCTAACCCAAACCCCCTTAAATAAACCTAACACTACCCCCCCTGAAGATCATCCTACCTTGAGTCGTCTTCACTCAGCCGAGCAGCGATGGAACCGAAGAGGAGATCCGGAGCGGCAGAAGTTATCCTCCAAGGGGCGCTGAAGAAATCTTCCATCCGATGAAGTGATCCTCCAGTCGGCGCTGAAGAAGTCTTCCATCCGGGCGATGTCATCTTCCAAGCGGCGTTGAAGAAGTCTTCTATCCGGGCGATGTCATCTTCCAAGCGGGGTCTTCAATCTTCAATCTTCATCCCGCTGACACGGAACATCCTTCTTTCCCGAAAGACTACCGACGAATGAAGGCTACTTTAAGGGATGTCATCCAAGATGGCGTCCCTTCAATTCCGATTGGCTGATAGGATTCTATCAGCCAATCAGAATTAAGGTAGGAAAAATCTGATTGAATCAGCCAATCAGATTGAAGTTCAATCCGATTGGCTGATCCAATCAGCCAATCAGATTAAGCTTGTATTCCATTGGCTGATCCGATCAGCCAATAGAATGCGAGCTCAATCTGATTGGCTGATTCAATCAGCCAATCAGATTTTTCCTACCTTAATTCCGATTGGCTGATAGAATCCTATCAGCCAATTGGAATTGAAGGGACGCCATCTTGGATGACGTCCCTTAAAGGAGCCTTCATTCGTCGGTAGTCCGTCGGGAAAGAAGGATGTTCCGCTTCGGCGGGATGAAGATTGAAGATTGAAGACCCCGCTTGGAAGATGACATCGTCCGGATAGAAGACTTCTTCAGCACCGCTTGGAAGATGAAATCGCCCGGATGGAAGACTTCTTCAGCGCCAACTGGAGGATCACTTCATCGGATGGAAGATTTCTTCAGCGCCCCTTGGAGGATAACTTCTGCCGCTCTGGATCTCCTCTTCGGTTCCATCGCTGCTCTGCTGAGTGAAGACGACTCAAGGTAGGATGATCTTCAGGGGATTAGTGTTAGGTTATTTTAAGGGGGGTTTGGGTTAGATTAGGGGTATGTGGGTGGTGGGTTTTAATGTTGGGGGGGTTGTATTTTTCTTTTACAAGCAAAAGAGCAGTTTTCTTTGGGGCATGCCCCGCAAAAGGCCCTTTTAAGGGCTGGTAAGGTAAAAGAGCTTTGAACTTTTTTAATGTAGAATAGGGTAGGGAATTTTTTTATTTTGGGGGGCTTTGTTATTTTATTAGGGGGCTTAGATTAGGTGTAATTAGCTTTAAATTGTTGTAATATTTTTTAAATGTTTGTAACCTATTTTTTTTTGTAACTTAGCTTTTTTTATTTTTTGTACTTTAGTTAGTTTATGTAATTGTATTTAATTGTAGTTATTTGTAGTTAATTTATTTAATTAATGTAATGATAGTGTAGTGTTAGGTTTAATTGTAACTTAGGTTAGGATTTATTTTACAGGTAATTTTGTATTTCTTTTAGCTAGGTAGTTATTAAATAGTTAATAACTATTTAATAACTATTCTAACTAGCTAAAATAAATACAAAGTTACCTGTAAAATAAATATAAATCCTAAGATAGCTACAATGTAATTATTAATTATATTGTAGCTATCTTAGGGTTTATTTTACAGGTAAGTATTTAGTTTTAAATAGGAATAATTTATTTAAGTATAGTGTAGTGTTAGGTGTAATTGTAACTTAGGTTAGTTTTTATTTTACAGGTAAATTTCTCTTTATTTTAGCTAGGTAGCTATTAAATAGTTAATAACTATTTAATAGCTATTGTACCTAGTTAAAATAAATTGAAATTTGCCTGAAAAATAAAAATAAATCCTTAGGCCTAGATTTGGAGTTTGGCGGTAGCCGTGAAAACCAGCGTTAGAGGCACCTAACGCTGGTTTTAGGCTACCGCCGGTATTTGGAGTCAGTCAAAAAAGGGTCTAACGCTCACTTTTCAGCCGCGACTTTTCCATACCGCAGATCCCCTTACGTCAATTGCGTATCCTATCTTTTCAATGGGATCTTTCTAACTCCGGTATTTAGAGTCGTGGCTGAAGTGAGCGTTAGAATTCTAACGACAAAACTCCAGCCGCAGAAAAAAGTCAGTAGTTAAGAGCTTTCTGGGCTAACGCCGGTTTATAAAGCTCTTAACTACTGTACTCTAAAGTACACTAACACCCATAAACTACCTATGTACCCCTAAACCGAGGCCCCCCCACATCGCCGACACTCGATTAAATTTTTTTAACCCTTAATCTGCCGACCGCCACCTACGTTATCCTTATGTACCCCTAATCTGCTGCCCCTAACACCGCCGACCCCTATATTATATTTATTAACCCCTAATCTGCCCCCCACAACGTCGCCGCCAGCTACCTACACTTATTAACCCCTAATCTGCCGTCCGCACGCCGCCGCCAGCTACATTATAGCTATGTACCCCTAATCTGCTGCCCTAACATCGCCGACCCCTATATTATATTTATTAACCCCTAACCTGCCCCCCACAACGTCGCCGCCACCTACCTACAATAATTAACCCCTAATCTGCCGACCGCAAAGAGCCACCACCTACATTATAGCTATGTACCCCTAATCTGCTGCCCCTAACGCCGCCGACCCCTATATTATATTTATTAACCCCTAATCTGCCCTCCCTAACATCGCCGACACCTAACTTCAATTATTAACCCCTAATCTGCCGACCGAATCTCGCCGCTATTCTAATAAATGTATTAACCCCTAAAGCTAAGTCTAACCCGAACACTAACACCCCCCTAAGTTAAATATAATTTAAATATAACTAAATAAATTAACTCTTATTAAATAAACTATTCCTATTTAAAACTAAATACTTACCTGTAAAATAAACCCTAATATAGCTACAATATAAATCATAATTATATTATAGCTATTTTAGGATTTATATTTATTTTACAGGTAACTTTGTATTTATTTTAACCAGGTACAATAGCTATTAAATAGTTAAGAACTATTTAATAGCTAAAATAGTTAAAATAATTACAAAATTGCCTGTAAAATAAATCCTAACCTAAGTTACAATTAAACCTAACACTACACTATCAATAAATTAATTAAATACAATACCTACAAATAACTACAATGAAATAAACTAACTAAAGTACAAAAAATAAAAAAGAACTAAGTTACAAAAAAATAAAAAAAATATTTACAAACATAAGAAAAATATTACAACAATTTTAAACTAATTACACCTACTCTAAGCCCCCTAATAAAATAACAAAGCCCCCCAAAATAAAAAATGCCCTACCCTATTCTAAATTACAAAAGTTCAAAGCTCTTTTACCTTACCAGCCCTGAACAGGGCCCTTTGTGGGGCATGCCCCAAGAAATTCAGCTCTTTTTCCTGTAAAAAAACACATACAATACCCCCCCCAACATTACAACCCACCACCCACATACCCCTAATCTAACCCAAACCCCCCTTAAATAAACCTAACACTAAGCCCCTGAAGATCTTCCTACCTTGTCTTCACCTCACCGGGTATTACACCGATCCATCCTGGCTCCGATATCTTCATCTAAGCCCAAGCGGGGGCTAGACATCCATCATCCGACAGCTGAAGAAGTCCAGAATAGGCTCCAAAGTCTTCATCCTATCCGGGAAGAAGAGTAGATCCGGACCGGCAACCATCTTCTTCCAAGCGGCATCTTCTATCTTCATCCGATGAGGACCGGCTCCATCTTGAAGACCTCCACCGCGGACCCATCTTCTTCCGACGATGACTTCCCAACGAATGATGGTTCCTTTAAGGGACGTCATCCAAGATGGCGTCCCTCGAATTCCGATTGGCTGATAGGATTCTATCAGCCAATCGGAATTAAGGTAGGAATATTCTGATTGGCTGATGGAATCAGCCAATCAGAATCAAGTTCAATCCGATTGGCTGATTAGATCAGCCATCTTGGATGACGTCATTTAAAGGAACCGTCATTCGTCGTCTAGTCGTCGGTTGAAGAGGATGTTCCGCGTCGGCTTGGAAGAAGATGGTTCCGCTCCGCTCCAGAAGAAAGAAGATTAAAGATGCGGCTTGATAGAAGACTTCATCCAGATGATGGACTTCCGACTTCAGCCCGAGGATGGATTTCTTCAGTCGCCGCTTGGATCCAGACTTCAGCCCGAGGATGGACGTCACTCTTCAGCCCCCCGCTTGGGCTTGGATCAACACTTCCGAGGCTTGGATCAAGACTTCCGAGGACGGATCGGTGAACCTGGCAGGGTGAAGATAAGGTAGGAAGATCTTCAGGGGCTTAGTGTTAGGTTTATTTAAGGGGGGTTTGGGTTAGATTAGGGGTATGTGGGTGGTGGGTTGTAATGTTGGGGCGGGGGTATTGTATGTTTCTTTTTACAGGCAAAAGAGCTGAATTCTTTGGGGCATGCCCCGCAAAGGGCCCTGCTCAGGGCTGGTAAGGTAAAAGAGCTTTGAACTTTTGTAATTTAGAATAGGGTAGGGCATTTTTTTATTTTGGGGTCTTTGTTATTTTATTATTTTATTAGGGGGCTTAGAGTAGGTGTAATTAGTTTAAAATTGTTGTAATATTTTTCTAATGTTTGTAAATATTTTTTTATTTTTTGTAACTTAGTTCTTTTTTATTTTTTGTACTTTAGTTAGTTTATTTCATTGTATTTATTTGTAGATATTGTATTTAAATAATGTATTGATAGTGTAGTGTTAGGTTTAATTGTAGGTAATTGTTGGTATTTTATTTAATTAATTTATTGATAGTGTAGTGTTAGGTTTAATTGTAACTTAGGTTAGCATTTATTTTACAGGTAATTTTGTAATTATTTTAACTATTTTAACTATTTTAGCTATTAAATAGTTCTTAACTATTTAATAACTATTGTACCTGGTTAAAATAAATACAAAGTTACCTGTAAAATAAATATAAATCCTAAAATAGCTATAATATAATTATAATTTATATTGTAGCTATATTAGGATTTATTTTACAGGTAAGTATTTAGCTTTAAATAGGAATAATTTATTTAATAAGAGTTAATTAATTTCATTAGATTAAAATTATATTTAATTTAGGGGGGTGTTAGTGTTAGGGTTAGACTTAGCTTTAGGGGTTAATACATTTATTAGAATAGCGGTGAGCTCCAGTCGGCAGATTAGGGGTTAATGTTTGAAGTTAGGTGTCGGCGATGTTAGGGAGGGCAGATTAGGGGTTAATACTATTTATTATAGGGTTATTGAGGCGGGAGTGAGGCGGATTAGGGGTTAATAACTTTATTATAATAGCGGCGCGGTCCGGTCGGCAGATTAGGGGTTAATATGTGTAGGCAGGTGGAGGCGACTTTGTGGGGGGCAGATTATGGGTTAATAAATATAATATAGGGGTCGGCGGTGTTAGGGGCAGCAGATTAGGGGTACATAGGGATAATGTAATAGCGGCGGTTTACGGAGCGGCAGATTAGGGGTTAAAAATAATATGCAGGGGTCAGCGATAGCGGGGGCGGCAGAATAGGGGTTAATAAGTGTAAGGTTAGGGGTGTTTAGACTCGGGGTACATGTTAGGGTGTTTGGTGCAGACGTAGGAAGTGTTTCCCCATAGACAACAATGGGGCTGCGTTAGGAGCTGAACGCGGCTTTTTTGCAGGTGTTAGGTTTTTTTTCAGCTCAAACAGCCCCATTGTTTTCTATGGGGGAATCGTGCACGAGCACGTTTTTGAGGCTGGCCGCGTCCGTAAGCAACTCTGGTATCGAGAGTTGAAGTTGCGTTAAATATGCTCTACGCTCCTTTTTTGGAGCCTAACGCAGCCATTCTGTGGACTCTCAATACCAGAGTTATTTTAAAGGTGCGGCCAGAAAAAAGCCAGCGTTAGCTACGCGGGTCGTTACCGACAAAACTCTAAATCTAGCCGTAAGATAGCTACAATATAATTATTATTTATATTGTAGCTATATTAGGGTTTATTTTAAAGGTTAGTATTTAGTTTTAAATAGGATTAATTTAGTTAATAAGAGTTATATTTATTTAGATTTATTTAATTAATATTTAAGTTAGGGGGGTGATTGGGTTAGTGTTAGACTTAGGTTTAGGGGTTAATAATTTTATTATAGTGGCGGCGGTGTAGTGGGGGGCAGGATAGGGATTAATAAATGTATTATAGGTGGCGACAGTGTAGGGGGGGCAGATTAGGGGTTAATAAATTTAATATAGTTTGCGGCGGGTACGGGAGCGGCAGTTTAGGGGTTAAACTATTTATTTAGTTGCAGCGAGGTGCGGGATCAGTAGGATAGGGGTTAATAACTTTATTATAGAGGGCGGCGGTATAGGGGGGGCAGTATGGGGTTACTAGGTATAATGTAGGTTGCGGCGGTGTCCGGGAGCGGCGGTTTAGGGGTTAATACATTTATTATAGTTGCGGCGGGGTCTAGGAGCGGCGGTTTAGGGGTTAACATATTTAGTATAGCTTGTGGTGGGCTCCGGGAGCGGCGGTTTAGGGGGTAATAGCTTTATTTAGTTGCGGCGGTGTAGGGGGGGACAGCTTAGGGGTGTTTAGACTCGGGGTACATGTTAGGGTGTTAGGTGTAGACAGCTCCCATAGAAATCAATGGGATGTCGGGCAGCAGCGAACTTGTACTTTCGCTATGGTCAGACTCCCATTGATTCCTATGGGATCCGCTGCCTCCAGGGCGGTGGATTGAAAACCAGGTACGCTGGGCCGGAAAAGTGCCGAGCGTACCTGCTAGTTTTTTGATAACTAGCAAAAGTAGTCAGATTGTGCCGCACTTGTGTGCGGAACATCTGGAGTGATGTAAGAATCGATCTGTGTCGGACTGAGTCAGGCGGATCGAAGCTTACGTCACAAAATTCTACTTTTGCCGGTATCTAGCCTTTGATAACTAAGGCGAATCAGCCTCGCCACAAATACGCTGTGGAATTCGAGCGTATTTGAGGTTGACGGCTTGATAACTAGGCCCCATAAACTGTTCATACCAGCATTAACATTTAACCATTGTTTGATCCAATATAGGAGAAAATATTAACCTCAGGTTTCGTGCTGAGCAGAATATAGGTGGAGAGAGAGAAGGAAAAAAAAAAAAGGGAGGAGGGTAGACAGGTTTCATTCAAGGGAATTGGGGGGGAGGAAAGGTGAGGGATGGGTAGTTGGAGGATCTCACAGGATCGTGAGACATTGTGGATGTAAGAGCAGATAAGGTCCAGACCTGAGTTTTACTCAGGGCCATATCCCCAGATCATAATCTGGAGATCTTCCAAACCATGTATATGTGAAACATAGGATTCCATCGTCTTCATGAAGTTCAGAATATCCACCACCTGTTCCCAGGAGGGTGTGGTCTGTTGGAGCCCCATTCTGGCTACAGCTAGTTTTATTGCTAAAAAGAGGTATATACAGAACATCTTCTGTGGCAATGTAAAAGATGCAGGTAGCATATGGAATAGGCCCAGGCTTGGAGACAACTGTATTGGGATACCTTTCGCGGTACAGTACTGAGCTGCTTTTTGCCAAAGACGTTGAATAAGTGGACATGTCCACCAAATATGTAGCGGAGTCCTTAATGCATCACATCCTCTCCAGCATTTGGGAGAGTTGATGGTTGAGATCTTAAACAAGCGTATAGGTGTCATATGCCACTGTAGTACAATTTTGAGAAATAGCTCATAGAGAGTTTACAATGGACCGCTTTTTTGGTTAGTTGTGTTGCGGTCTTCCATTGCTGTGGTTCATATGTAAGAGCTAGGGAAGTTTCCCATTGTCTTATTGGGGAAGATTTGTGAAAAAGAGGGGGATTCATCAGATCTAGGTATGAATTCGAAAGTAATTTAACTGGAGGGGACGTCAAGTCCCATCTAGTTTCCCATCTAGTTTTGGTTCTCGGGGGACCTTTATCGAAACCCCATGATTTGAGATAACTACGTAATCTCCAAAATTCGAAATGTAAGATGGTGGATTAAACTTCCGAATAAATGCTTGAAATGTTAATAGGCTATCCCCATCAAAAATGTCTTGCAACCTGATTAAGCCTAAGTTGGTCCACAAATTTGGATGAGCATCAGATAAGGTCAATAACAGCCCTCTAAGCGTATGTGAAGGCGACGGGTGGGGATTTAATCATTATTTTAATCATTTTGTGTATGAGATTGGCAATAGTGAAAAAACTCCATATTACAGTCATAGATCTTATGTAAGATCATATTATTGTCTCATTAAACTTTTTGAGTGCTATATGTGTATACTTCCATTAGGAGGTATCCAACGCCTAAACAAGTTCTCTCCAAGTTTGCCTATACACAGCACCCTTCAGCTCTTTGTATATTCCAATTATTTCATTCTACTATTAAACTCGAGCTATAGGAAGTTTTTTCTAATTTGCAAGTAGTGCCATTGGACCCATTTTCCTCTAACCAAATGGGTTGTTGAGTGTTTTAATAAACTCTTGCAGCAACTCTTCAGGACCATTCCACATGAAGAATATATCGTCTATATATCTGGACCAGTGGGATATATGAGTTGTAAAGTGTCTCATAGATTCATGAAACACTACCGTCTCTTCCCACCAGCCCAGATATATATTTGTATATGTGGGGGCACATGATGTGCCCATGGCAGTACCACATATTTGTAGGAAAAAACTATCGTCAAAGACGAAGTAGTTATGAGTCAGGACAAATTTAAGAAGTTAAATTAGAAAATCCTTAAGTTCATTAGATATATTACTTTCTCTCTGTAAATAATGTAAGATAGCTCTACAAATCCAATCTGTTTTAATACTGGTGTAGAGTTATTCTACGTCACATGTAACTAGGATGGTTTCTGGTTTGATTTCAACTTCTTGTATTTTATTCAATATATGCATCGTGTCCCTAGTATGGGATGGAAGTGACTCAACTATATGTCTTAACCTTACTTCAAAATATTTACTTGCCTTTTCTGTAAGGGAGTCGATACCTGATACTATCGGCCTGCCTGGTGTTTTAGTAAGATTTTTATGTATTTTTGGAAGTAAATATAGTGTGGCTACTCTGGGTTGTTTAACTTCTAAAAAGTTGAACTCCTTTTGATCTATAATCCCTTTTGTGAAGGCTTCTTTGATCAATTTGTTATATTTACACAGAAACATCTCAGTGGGGTTACCTAAGAGACATTTGTAATTTTTCTCATTGGATAATTGTCTTTTTGCCTCCTCTTGATACATATGGTTGGGCCAAATAACTATCACCTAGATTTAGAGTTCTGCATTAGCCGTCAAAACCAGTGTTAGGGGTTCCTAACGCTGGTTTTGGCCGCCCCGCTGGTATTTAGAGTCAGTCAGGAAAGGGTATAACGCTCACTTTCCAGCCGCAACTTTTCCATACCGCAGATCCACTTACGTCAATTGCGTATCCTATCTTTTCAATGGGATCTTTCCAACGCCGGTATTTAGAGTCTTGGCTGAAGTGAGCGTTAATCTAACGACAAGACTCCAGCAGCAGAAAAAAGCCAGGAGTTAAGAGCTTTCTGGGCTAACGCCGGTTCATAAAGCTCTTAACTACTGTGCTCTAAAGTACACTAAAACCCATAAACTACCTATGTACCCCTAAACTGAGGCCCCCCACATCGCCGCCACTCTATTAAATTTTTTTAACCCCTAATCTGCCGACCGCACACCGCCGCAACCAACATTATCCCTATGTACCCCTAATCTGCTGCCCCTAATCTGCCGACTGGACCTCGCTGCTACTCTAATAAATGTATTAACCCCTAAAGCTAAGTCTAACCCTAACACCCCCCTAAGTTAAATATAATTTAAATCTAACGAAATAAAATAAATTTTATTAAATAAATTATTCCTATTTAAATCTAAAAAAACAAACAAACACTAAATTACAAAAAAAACAAACACTAAATTACAAAAAATAAAAAAAGATTACAAGAATTTTAAACTAATTACACCTACTCTAAGCCCCCTAAAAAAATAACAAAACCTCCCAAAATAAAAAAAATGCCCTACCCTATTCTAAAATAAAAAGTTAACAGCTCTTTTACCTTACCAGCCCTTAAAAGGGCCTTTTGCGGGGCATGCCCCAAAGAAAACAGCTCTTTTGCATTTAAATAAACATACAATACCCCCCAACATTACAACCCACCACCCACATACCCCTAATCTAACCCAAACCCCCCTTAAAAAACCTAACACTAAGCCCCTGAAGATCTCCCTACCTTATCTTCACCACGCCGGGTATCTTCACCACGCCGGGTATCACCGATCTGTCCAGAAGATGGTCCGAAGTCTTCCTCCTATCCGGCAAGAAGAGGTCCAGAAGAGGCTCCGAAGTCTTCATACTATCCGGCAAGAAGAGGAGATCCGGACCGGCAAACATCTTCATCCAAGCGGCATCTTCTATCTTCTTCCATCCGGCGCGGAGCAGGACCATCTTGAAGCAGACAACGTGGATCCACCCTCTTCAAACGATGTCCTAAGTCCGAATGAAGGTTCCTTTAAATGACGTCATCCAAGATGGCGTCCCTCGAATTCCGATTGGCTGATAGGATTCTATCAGCCAATCGGAATTAAGGTAGGAAAAAAAAAATCAGATTCAAGTTCAATCGGATTGGCTGATACAATCAGCCAATCAGATTGAGCTTGCATTCTATTGGCTGATCGGAACAGATTTTTCCTACCTTAATTCCGATTGGCTGATAGGGACGCCATCTTGGATGATGTCATTTAAAGGAACCTTCATTCGGACTTAGGACGTCGTTAGAAGAGGATGGATCCGTGTCGGCTGCTTCAAGATGGTCCCGCTCCACGCCGGATGGAAGAAGATAGAAGATGCCGCTTGGATGAAGATGTTTGCCGGTCCGGATCTCCTCTTCTTGCCGGATAGGATAAAGACTTCAGAGCCTCTTCTGGACCTATTCTTGCCGGATAGGAGGAAGACTTCGGACCCTCTTCTGGACGGATTGTGATACCCGGCATGGTGAAGACAAGGTAGAAAGATCTTCAGGGGCTTAGTGTTAGGTTTTTTTAAGGGGGTTTGGGTTATATTAGAGGTATGTGGGTGGTGGGTTGTAATGTTGGGGGGGGTATTGTATGTTTATTTAAATGCAAAAGAGCTGTTTTCTTTGGGGCATGCCCCGCAAAAGGCCCTTTTAAGGGCTGGTAAGGTAAAAGAACTGTTAACTTTTTATTTTAGAATAGGGTAGGGCATTTTTTTATTTTGGGGGGCTTTGTTATTTTTTAGGGGGCTTAGAGTAGGTGTAATTAGTTTAAAATTCTTGTAATCTTTTTTTATTTTTTGTAATTTAGTGTTTTTTTTGTAATTTAGTGGGGTTTTTTTGTAATTTAGTTTAGTTGATTTAATTGTAGATAATTGTAGATAGTTTATTTAATTAATGTATTGATAGTGTAGTGTTAGGTTTAATTGTAACTTAGGTTAGGATTTATTTTACAGGTAATTTTGTAATTATTTTAACTAGGTAACTATTAAATAGTTATTAACTATTTAATAGCTATTGTACCTGGTTAAAATACATACAAAGTTGCCTGTAAAATAAATATTAATCCTAAAATAGCTACAATATAATTATTATTTATATTGTAGCTATATTAGGGTTTATTTTACAGGTAAGTATTTAGATTTAAATAGGAATAATTTATTTAATAAGATTTATTTTATTTTGTTAGATTTAAATTATATTTAACTTAGGGGGGTGTTAGGGTTAGAGTTAGACTAAGCTTTAGGGGTTAATACATTTATTATAGTAGCGGTGAGGTCCGGTCGGCAGATTAGGGGTTAATAAGTGTAGGTAGGTGGCGGCGACGTTGGGGCGGCAGATTAGGGGTTAATAAATATAATATAGGGGTCGGCGGTGTTAGGGGCAGAAGATTAGGGGTACATAGGGATAACGTAGGTTGCGGCGGTGTACGGAGCGGCAGATTAGGGGTTAAAAATAATATGCAGGGGTCAGCGATAGCGGGGGCGGCAGATTAGGGGTTAATAAGTATAAGGCTAGGGGTGTTTAGACTCGAGGTACATGTTAGGGTGTTAGGTGCAGACTTAGGAAGTTTTTCCCCATAGGAAACAATGGGGCTGCGTTAGGAGCTGAACGCTGCTTTTTTGCAGGGTTTTTTTTCAGCTCAAACTGCCCCATTGTTTCCTATGGGGGAATCGTGCACGAGCACGTTTTTTAAGCTGGCCGCGTCCGTAAGCACCGCTGGTATTGAGAGATGCAGTGGCGGTAAATATGCCTGTACGCTCCCTTTTTGGAGCCTAACGCAGCCCTTCTGAGAACTCTAAATACCAGCATTGTTTAAAAGGGGGGAAAAAAGCATGCGTAGCTAACGCATCCCTTTGGCCACAGAACTCTAAATCTAGGCGTAAGTTCCCTCCTTTGTCACTTCTTTTTATTTGAATATCTTTATGTTAACGTAGTTCTAATAATGCTTTATTTTCATCTAATGAAATTTGTTTTTCTTCATTATATATATATTCAGGTATGGATAGTATGTCATTGCATACCAGATTAAGGAAGGTTAAGGCATTATAAGAAGTGTTATTAGGGGGAACAAAATGTGATTTAGCTTTTAAAATTCCGATTATCCTAGTATGTGAAGGTATAATCTAGATTTTATTAAAGACACAGAGACGAGTATTTTTATGCATTACTCTTTCTTTACTACTCAATGCAGCCTTTTAAAGAACAAGATATATAAGATAAATAACATACACATAATAAGAACATAACATAGACTTATTATAGTGAGAAAAAACAGCCAATCAGCACAGAGCATAGACTATAAACAGAGCACCCAATTAACATTCTTCCTCTTTCTAATTGATGCTCAAAAGGAAAAAAATATTAAACATCATGAGAAAACCAAAAAGTCAGAAACAACAGAGGGTAATAAACGCCAACTTCTTGTAGAACTGATGGACGAAATTCCATGGGATGTTGAATTTGATAGAAGGTAACGTAGATGTCCAGGGTTCAGTGGATGAAGGTTGAGACTTCTGAATTGAAGGGAAGAATCCAGAAGATGAGAAAGGATTGGAATCACATGGATACTGTTAAAAAATAAAAGAATTAGTAACACATAATGACGGTTATTAGGGTGGGAAAAAACACCATTATCTATGTGAGGAGGGAAAATACTCGTCTCTGTGTCTTTAATAAAATCTAGATTATACCTTCACATACTAGGATAATCGGAATTTTATTACAAGACCAGAGACTCCTATTTTTATGCAAATTTAAAGTAGTTAGGAGAATAAATTAAGCGAGGCATGTTGAATGGGTCTGAAATAAAATTGTTTGAAAATGGAATCTGAAGACCAGTCTGCAGCATTTAAAATCTGTTGAAGAGGAGCCGCTTTCAAAAAGGCTTTTGAAGCAGCGGAACCTCTGACAGAATGAGCTGTGAAAGAAATGTTGATACCGGCCTCTTTCATGACCCTTTTAACCCACCTAGCGATAGAGGTAGAAGTGATAGGAGCATGGGGGGGAACAAAAGAAATAAGCAGTTGATTATGGATAGGTTTCCTAAATATCAGAGTTCTAGATTCATATGACTTTAAGCATTCGACCACACACAAAGAGGGTTCAGAAGACAGATAAGGATAAAAGATGGAAGTAGATAAAGTTTTTGTTCTGCGAGAAAGAAAAAAGGTGACTCCTTCAGGGGAGAAACGTTTAGAGTTCCAATCTAAGGCTTTTACATCAGATACCCTTCTGGAAGAAATAAGGCATAGAAGGGTAGCGAGTTTAGCGGAAAGTTGTTTTAGAGTCAACAAGTTATTATCTGGCCAGGATTTGAAAAGAGAGAAAACTAGGTCTACATCCCAGAAAAATTTGTGTTTGGGAACAGGAGGACGTTTTAATCTAATGGCTTTAAGAACTCTACAAACTAAAGGATGTTTACAGACAGGTGAATTATTGATTAGATTATGTCTGGCAGAGATAGCAGATCTATGGACATTAATTGTTCTGTAAGCTAGGCCTGAATCAAAGAGGTGTGACAGATAATTAATGATTTCGGTTAAATCCGAAGAAATGGGATCCAAATCCCTTCGCAAGCACCAGCTAGACCATTTTGACCATGCGGCAAAATAACATCTGCGGGTACCTGGAGCCCAAGAGTCTTGAATGAGGGCTCTAGCTCTCTCCGAAAGGCCTCGGAGAGACCAGGGTCCCCTGATATTGTCCAGGCTATCAGAAGAAGAGAGCCTTGGAGAATTAAACTGTGAAATTCGCCCTCCGGATTGACTAATAGGTGAGGAAGTGGAGGAAGAAGAATTGGAAGATTGATGGACATCTCCAAGAGGGAGGGATACCAAGATTGGGTTGGCCAAAGGGGAGTCACTATAGTTAGGCATAGGAGATCCTGCGGACTGTTGAAATTGTCCTCGGGATCATTGAGAATGGAGGTAAAGCATAAGCTTTCTTGGGGGGCCATGGTTGCAGGAAAGCATCTATGGCCGCAGCTTCCGGATCTGGACGCCAGCTGAAGTATGGGTAAATCTGGAAATTGGTCCTGGATGCAAAAAGATCCAGGCAAAAGGGACCTCTGAGAGATTGAAGGAACAAAAACATTTTCCTGTCTAATTTCCAATCGCTCGAATCTGTCAGATGACGAGATCCCCAATCTGCAGCTGTATTTGATTGACCTGGAATATATTCCGCTTTGATAGAAATATTCCTGTCTAAACAAAGGTGAATAAATTCCTTGGTTATGTTGGACAAATTCCTTGATTTGTTGCCTCCTAAACGATTGAGATATCGTACTGCTGAAATATTGTCCATGCGAAGGAGAATAGAAACTGGAGAAGAAAATTGGCAAAACTTTTGACTGCAAACGAGCCAGCCAATAATTCCAAACAATTGATATGGAAACGTTTCTCCTCCAATGTCCATTTGCCACCGGTGATGGAAGGACCGCAGCGTGCACCCCAGCCTGAAAGACTGGCATCGGATTCTATAATGAAGTCCGGAGTTCTGCCAAAGATGGCTCTCCCATTCCAGGCTTCTAGATGAGAGAGCCACCAAGACAGTTCTTCTTTGGCTTCTAGAGACAAAGGAATCAAATGAGAATAAGAAAAACCTTTCCTCAAATGAAGGATCTTTAGTCTCTGAAGTTCTCGGTAATGTAATGGGGCAGGAAAAATAGCCTGAATAGAGGATGATAGTAACCCTACTATTCTGGCTATGGTTCTGATGGGAACTAAATCTTTGGATAAAGTTTTGGTAATTTCTTTCTTGATATTCTTTACCTTGTCTGAAGGAAGACTCAGAGTAGAGAGTATCGAATTGATTTTGAAGCCTAAGAAAATCAAAGACTTTGTGGGGAAGAGAACTGATTTCTGTTTTTTCACAATAAAATCTAAGGATTCTAATAAAGAAATTGTGGTAGATAGATGATTCTGAAGGGAATGAAAATCTTGGTCCATAATCAAAATATTGTCTAAATAAATTATTAGACGAATTCCTCGGAGTCTCAACCAGGCCACTACTGGTTTCAGTAGCTTGGTGAAAATCCAAGGAGCAGAGGACAGACCAAAGGGAAGGCAAGTGAAATTCCAAAACTGGTCTTCCCAACGGAAAGTCAAGAATTTCCAATGTTCTTGGGCGATTGGTACGGTTAGAAAGGCGTCTGTGAGATCCAATCGAACCAACCAATCGTTTCCTCTTAAACATTCTCTTAATAAGTGAATACCCTCCATTTTGAAATGATGGTAAACTACAAAGGTATTTAACATTTTTAGGTTTATGACTGGTCTGTATTGATTGTTTTTCTTTTTTACCAAAAACAGATTGCTTAGGTAATAATCTTGAGGTTGAGAGACTGGAAGAATTGCTTTTTTGGAGAAGAGAGAAGAAATTTCTCTCCTGACCAAAAGAGAGTCCTCTTGAGAGAACTGAATTGGATGGGGAAGACAGACTTGAATTGGGGGAGATATGAATTCTATGAGAATACCTGACACAGCTTGTAAAACCCAAGGGTCTGAAGTAATTGAGGCCCAATTTTGAGTAAACAGGGCGAGTCTGCCTCCATTTTTTTCTGGGAAAGAAAGGACATAGGGAAGAAATAAAGAACTTACCTGGAGCTTGTCTAGCTCTGGCTCTGGTCCTAAAACCTCTCTGAGTCCAGGGGCGACCTCTTGTCGGAAAAAAGGAGGAAGTAGATGGTTCAGAATAACCTCTTTGGAATTGTGATTGAAACTGGTGTTGGTATTGTGATTGTTGGGGATAGTAATGAGACCTGGATAAGAAGGATTGGCGGCCGGGAAAGCGGCCTCTGCCTCTCCCGGCCCTGTCGGAAAAACCCTGGTTAGGGTAGAAAATTTTCTTAACAGATGTTTTTACTTTGTTTAAGTTAGAGAAAGTATTGACGTATTGGCTTAAGTCCTTTAAGTAAGAGTCTCCAAACAAAAGACCCTTGTTATCTGAAGCGATATTACTTGAGGAAAAATCAGAAATTTTCGGATCTATTTTCCTCAAGATGTTACGTCTTCTTTCTCCAGACATTGCGCAATTCGTGTTCCCAATAAAACACAGAAGTCTTTGTACCCATTCTCTGACCACATAGGGATCCAAAGGGCAATTTTCGGCTACGCCTTGTTCAGATAATTCGAATAATTTAGTGAGGGGACCAACTGAATCTAAAAGTTTATCTTGGCAAATTTTCCAGGATCTATCTATTCCTTTTTTCAGTTTATATCCTGGGGAACCAATAAATTTTAAAATTTTGGGGTCAACTTCAGGTGTGATGGAAGCATTCTTTGGTAACAGGGGACGAGGACATTCGGCTTTCATTTTGTTGCGGGTTTGCTTTTTTAGGGGTTTACGTAATTGATGGTCAATGAATTTAGCTAAATCCAGGGGGGGACACCACTCGGCGGACCGGGGATGGTGTAAGTCGTCTGGTTTAAACCTAGGGTTACCCAAACAATCTAAAAAGTCCTCTTTGTCCTCACTGTATTCAAAAGATTTTTTAGCTTTCTTTTTCGTTTTTTTAGCGGCCGGGGAGCCATCGGAATTATCCGATTCATTGAAATTGTCTGAGTTAATATCAGTGTATTCGTCACCATCTGATTCTTCAGAATCTGAAGATGGATTATCAATACTATTTTTTGACTTAAATTTTAATTTTTTGCATACATGAGTATCCCCTGTTTGGTTACCCTCAGGGTGCAGGGTTCTACTAACAGCGGTTTTTCTTCCTTTGCTGTGAGGAATATTAGTCTCAGTTAAAAGTTGGCGAGACTTTTCAATAAGTTTTTTGCTTGCTTTATAGGCAATAGATGGGTTCTTTCTTTTTAAAGATATTTTTCTTTGTTTCTCTCCCATCAAAGAGGTCATTTTGTTAAATAAATTATTCATAGAGGAATCAATCATAGATTGTACCGTATGTAAGTTCAAGGGAGGTGATTTAGATTGAGTTTCAGACATTGCTTATAATGTTTTATCAAAAAACAATGTGAGGTAAAATTAAATATTAAATTGGTTTAATAACCAAAATCTCCCTTATAGGAAAAACTTATGTAAAAAAAAAACTTGAAATATATAATTGAAAGAGTCTGGCAAAACAGACTATTGAGAGGGTAAATAAAATATTTTTTGAGGTAAAACTGTTTTGATTCAATTACTTAACTAAAACGATTAACAAACAGAATTTACAATAAATATGTCTGTAATGTAGTATAAATGCCAGAAGATGGCAACATAAGCTGAGAAGAAACACTTAATGTTAGAAATGTCAGGACCGAGTGGAAAAGACACAAAGTTACCACTCGGTTAACAGCAGAGGTACAGCTGACAGAAGGCAGGGTTAGTACGTCAGCGGTAATGGGCGGGAAGGGGACGGCCCACAAAATGGCGATCGGACTGAGAGGAAAAAACCATGCAGGAGGGGGGAAAAAATTGTGCAAATAACGGAGAGCAGTAAAGCGGAATAAAACGCTAGAAAGGTGATAAAAGAAAAAGTATAATAGAGTTATACGAATTTAAAATATATGTAAAGTAAAAACCAGAAAAAATATATACATTGGGATAGACAAGGGTGATATAGTGACAAAACGAAAAAAAAAAGTTAACAGAAACAATGTTAAAGGGGGATAAAATATATCTATATAGACAGTAATGATAAACGTTTTTATTATTATTTAGACTGCACTACTTATCTGAGTGAGCAGCAAAAAGAAAGAGGAAGAATGTTAATTGGGTGCTCTGTTTATAGTCTATGCTCTGTGCTGATTGGCTGTTTTTTCTCACTATAATAAGTCTATGTTATGTTCTTATTATGTGTATGTTATTTATCTTATATATCTTGTTCTTTAAAAGGCTGCATTGAGTAGTAAAGAAAGAGTAATGCATAAAAATAGGAGTCTCTGGTCTTGTAATAAAATCAGGCTTTAACTAGTGTTTTCTTTGGGTATTCCCTCACTAACATTCTCTTCTAACAGATTAATTAGATCACCTAAGGCAGCCATATCTGCTTTATCTAGTGACTGATTATCCAGATTAGAGAAATGTTTTTTAAGCAATATTTTCAGAGTAAATAAGTGTATATCCTTGACAATTTCAAATTTATTTAAAGATGGGGTGGGTACAAAAGATAGGCCTTTTTTGAGGACTGTTGTTTGTGTAGCAGTAAGTGCAATTTCAGAAAGATTTATATTGTTCAGTTCTTCAGTTACTACTTCTTTTTGTGTATTTTCCTCTGATTGAAGCGTACCTGCCTTCTTGTCCTGAGCTGCTTTCCCCCTTCCCCTTCTGATGGTTCTACGCCTAAAGGGATAGAGGTGCCATTATTTACTTTATGGGGTTGGATTCTCGTTTTGAGTATAGTTTTCAGTCTACTTTCTGTGTCTGAGATTTCTGCATCACTACTATCTCCTTCTTTATCCGAAATGTCTGATTCTATGCTTGCATATTTATTCTTACCCCATGTGTAAATACTTTCTTTAGAATAATCGGTGAGATCTCTGTCTATTTTACGCTCTTTCTTTTCTGATATAAACTTGACAAATTTTTCTACTTCACCTTTAGTTTTATTATAGGATTTTTGAAAATCCTCATTTAGTTCATATCCTTTCAGCTCTTCACATAGCTTAGAGATCTCTCCGTTTATTTCTGTTAATTTATCTAGCTCATTCTCTGTCAGGTATCCCATTAGTTTAAGTGAACATTCTGTTAAGGCACTTTCCCATTTGATTTTAAATTCGGGTTTATAGTCATTAAACAAAGGAAAAAGTTTTAATCGCAGGCCTCTGGGGATATTAGCGTTGTCTTTGTAAAAGTTATACATCCCAATGTTCCATTGCTTTTTGGTTAGTTTTTTCCTAATTTCTTTAAGGACTTTAAGTGATTCGTGCCATTCTCTAGAACAATTACTCTCTGTTGGATTTTTATTTTTTTAATTCTAAAGTTAAATTAGAAATATCCTCAGTCCATTTGAGCATTTCTGCTCCTAAATCAAATGTGGCCATAACTGAAGTGGAATATAAGTTTTATGTTATGTGTGCTGAAGTATCAAAAAGCGTGTAGACTTAAATGTCTTCTCTATAATGAATTGGGAAAAAGAATAGTTACTGGCACTACATAGAACAGGTAGGAAAAATACCACTTAAAAAGAAAAAGTTAGTATCGGTGCTGTCCCTTTAAGCATACATGTAAGATTATATGGAGAAAAGAAAATAAGGGACTTAAATAGCACTCGTTCCTGTCCTTATATTTAACACTTAAAAGTAAACTTTAATAGTATAATTTAAAATAACAGATAACCTCTGTATTCCACACTGAATTCACACCCTTTTCCTAAAATAGTGTGTATCACTTCCCTGTTTCCTGGCCGATAGCAGGAAACGTCGGCTTCAGGTGACAGAAATGATAACACGCATTATACTAAAATAAATAAGCCTTTAGATATAGTTCTTTAAACAAACGCGTTTCAGACTATATAACATCCTTTCTCAATGTTGAACTAAGTGAAAATGATCAAGCCGAAGCCTTCCCTGTTACAATCTTATATGGGTCTAATTAGTTGTGGCCATCCAATCCTATGCTAGTGTATTCACACACCTTCTCCCGTAATGGATACCGGTAAAATGTTTAGCTCTGATAGGTTCGGCTCAGTGATGTAAGTGTTTGTCTGGTGAGTGGTGACCAATCATATTTTATCATTGAAACACGCCTCCACCTAGCTTGCTCTAGCGATATCTTATAATATGTGAGAGGTAGTCTAATCAGTAGTTTCACACGATGGCCATAAACGATTCATTAGAATTCGACATTATGTAATTTTCATTAACTAAATAACAGACATCAGGCAGGTTATTAGTGTAGAGAAGTTTATACTTATAAAAATATAGTTTGTACTAAGGATTTGATTGGGTTATGTTGTTAAATAGAGGCAATATTATTATACTTATTTCTAAGTTTATCCATCCAATATAAGCAACCGTATGTAGTATAGGTTGATTCACTTAATTAGATAGGATAAAACTGAATAAATTAGATTGTGGGGAATATATCTCATGATTATGTTGCTCAAACTTATTTTCCTTTCATATAATTTGATTTTGAAATTCCTTTAGTGTTTATTTATATTATATACCAAAGTAGTCATGTTAAATAACGTTTCCAATTAAATACTTCTAGTAGATCTAGAGTCAGTTATATTTAAGAAACGATGAAAGTTGATCATTCATACTTGATTGTCTTTCATACTTGATTGTCTTTCATACATCACATTATGCAGTAAAGGGGGGCAAAATAAATAAATACATATTCCACTCTTTATGTATCTTATTTATACCTTAACAATTATATTAGAGAAATCATGAAAATTAGTAACTCCTCCTTAGTTACTATTATATTGTATCTATATGTAAGAGAGGGGGCAAAATAAATACATTTTCTGTTCTTTTGGTATTATAGAGATAAGGCAGCTATGTTGTATTTCTGTAAATAGTTACCGATCTTAAATTAAATTGTGGGGAATATATCTCATGATTATGTTGCTCAAACTTATTTTCCTTTAATACAATTTGGTTTTAAAATTCCTTTAGTGTTTATTTGTATTAAATACGAAAGTTATCATGTTAGGTAATGTTTCCAATTAAGTACATCTAGAAGATCTAGAGTCAGTTATATTTAAGAAACTGTGAAAGTTGATCATTCATACTTAATTGTCTTTCTTACAGCACATTACGCAGTAAAGGGGGACAAAATAAATAAATATTCCACTCTTTATGTATCTTATTTATACCTTAACAATTATATTAGAGAAATCATGAAAATTAGTAACTACTCCAGGTTACTGTTATATCATATCTATATGTAAAAGAGGGGGGGCAAAATAAATATTCCACTCTTTTTGTATCATATTTATACCCAATCTCATATAAGCCATTTAAAAACCTCTATATTTAAAACGTTATTTATAAGTAAACCCAATAGTTATTATTCTCATTCATTCCATTTGGAATGACGGTATTGAGATTAAAAATCCACTTAGTTTCCATTTTAAGTAATCTCTGTTCTGTTTCACCTCCCCGAATTCCTGGTCTCAGTCTCTCTATACCCCAGCATTTAAAGGTTTTTGTGTTGCCATTGTGAGATTGTAAAAAGTGTCTTGCAACACTGGTAATTTTTTTACCATTTTCTAAATCCTTTTTTGCTGTTCTTATATTACTGAGGTTTTATGTTATTCATGTCCCCATATTTCTGGTAGTCATACCTACATAGCATAAATTACAGCTGCACGATATGCAGTAGATCACGTTAGTGCTTTTACAATTTAAATGGTCCTTAATTTTCCAGATTAGATTAGGTGTAATTAGAAATGTAAAAATCTTATTTTTTTTATTTTCTGTAATTTAGTGTTTGTTTGTTTTTTAACTTTATATCATTTTATTTAATTTAGTTAATTTATTTAATTATAGTGTAGTGTTAGGTGTAATTGTAACTTAGGTTAGGTTTTATTTTACAGGTACTTTTGTATTTTAGCTAGGTAGTTATTAAATAGTTAATAACTATTTAGTAACTATTCTACCTAGTTAAAATAAATACAAACTTGCCTGTAAAATAAAAATAAATCCTAAGATGGCTACAATGTAACTATTAGTTATATTGTAGCTAGCTTAGGGTTTATTTTATAGGTAAGTATTTAGCTTTAAATAGGAATAATTTAGTTAATGATAGTTATTTTATTTATATTTATTTAAATTATATTTCAGTTAGGGGGGGTTAGGGTTAGACTTAGGTTTAGGGGTTAATAACTTTAATATAGTGGCAGCGACGTTGGGGGTGGCAGATTAGGGGTTAATAAGTGTAGGTAGGTTGCAGCGACATTGGGGGCGGAAGATTAGGGGTTCATAAGTATAATGTAGGTGGCAGCTGTGTCCAGAGCGGCAAATTAGGGGTTAATAATATAATATAGGTGTCGGCGATGTCAGGGGCGGCAGATTAGGGGTTAATAAGTGTAAGATTAGGGGTGTTTAGACTCGGGGTTTATGTTAGGGTGTTAGGTGTAGACATAACTTTTGTTTCCCCATAGGAATCAATGGGGCTGCGTTAGGAGCTTTACGCTGCTTTTTTGCAGGTGTTAGTTTTTTTTTCAGCCGGCTCTCCCCCATTGATTCCTATGGGGAAATCGTGCACGAGCACGTTCAGCCAGCTCACCTTAACGTAAGCAGCGCTAGTATTGTGAGATGTGGAGCAAAATTTTGCTCTACTATCACTTTTTTGCTGTTAACACCAGGTTTGGAAAAACCCCTAATACCAGCGCTGTCTGTAAGTGAGCGGTGAGCATAAACTGCTCATTAGCACCGCATAGGTTCTAACATCAAACTCGTAATCTAGCAGTTAAGAAGCAGTGATCATAAGACCGCTGCTCCTTAACTTGTCCGCCACCTTTTAGGTTATATGTATATTTTAGGTTATATATATATTTTAGGTTATATGTATATTTTAGGTTTTATATATATATATATATATATATATATCTTTAGAGATGAATACGTACGTATATAAATGTTAAAGCTGTTTGCCTGCCTTTTTGTTTCAAACACCTGATATCTCATATATTTGAGCCCTTATAAGTTTTGTGTGCAATATTTTTTGTCATAATTTTTATTAGATAGTGTTATTATGACTGTAGCTATACTTTGTAATGTATTTTTCATGAGTTTTGTGACACTTCTGAGTTTCGTGAAAGAGTTAACCAGAGCTGTGAAGTCGCCTTAATCATTCTAATGTAAATCGCGATTGCGCTCAAGCGATCGTGTTTAATTTCACTCATAAACGCAGGAAAACACCAGTAAACACACCAACTAACAAACACAGGAGTTCCCAAATGACTCCTCACCAAGACTTAGTGAGAAGTCATTTGGGAACTCCTGTGTTTGTTAGTTGGTTTTAAAAGCCGTTGTAGATGCTCATGCTCAATTAATACTCACGTTATGTTGTTTATTCACTAATTAAATCCAGACAAACTATGCCTATGTTATTGCCATACTAGCAGCAGTTGGGAAAACACAGTGTGTCACGCAACTTCACTTAAACTTGCAAAGAGCGATTGAATAAGATCCTAAAACGATTAATATAACAACATACATGTAGAAGTTGGCAACTTTTGTTGCATGTTACTACTGATCAGTTACACTACTTATTTAATCACATTAGGTATACAAACTGAAACATGTAAGCCTTGGGAGGGTTGATGTAAGCTGTGTTTATAGAGCACTTGATGAAAGCTGTCTTTACAGAGTACTAACAGCATTACTTTTAATTTAAAGGAAGAGAAAGACAACCAATGCATGGTAGATAGAAATATATAAATAAGTATTAGAGTGACTATCTGTAATAACAATATCGAATACAGATTGTCTAAGTATAAACCCCTAAACATAGCTGACATCAGCCTCATTCAACTGTCAAATTACCTATTTGTATGCTAGAGGGGGAGAGAGAGAGAGAGGAGGGGAGAGAGAGATTGGGGTAAGAGAGAGAGGGGGGAGAGAGAGAGGGGAGAGAGAGAGGGGGGGGGAGAAAGAGAAGGGGGAGAAAGAGCAAAAGAGGGGGGAGAGAGAAAGAGCAAAAGAGAGGGGGGAGAGAGAAAGAGCAAAAGAGAGGGGGAGAGAGTGCAAAAGAGAGGGGGGAGAGAGGGGGAGAGAGAGAGAGGGGCAAGAGAGAGAAGGGGGAGAGAGAGCAAAAGAGGGGGGAGAGAGAGCAAAAGAGAGGGGGGGAGAGAGAGTGCAAAAGAGAGGATTGGAGAGAGTGCAAAAGAGAGGATTGGAGAGAGATAGAGAGGGAGAGAGAGAGCAAAAGAGGGAGGGGAGAAAGAGAGCAAAAGAGAGGGAGAGAGAGAGAGCAACAGAGAGGGGGGAGAGAGAAAGAGCAAAAGAGAGGGGGAGAGAGAGTGCAAAAGAGAGGGGGGAGAGAGGGTGGGAAAGAGAGAGAGAGGGAGAAAGAGAGAGGGGCAAGAGAGAGAAGGGGGAGAGAGAAAAAAAGAGGGGGGGAGAGAGAGAGCAAAAGAGAGGGGGGAGAGAGAGTGCAAAAGAGAGGGTGGGAGAGAGAGAGGGGGTGAGAGAGAGAGGGGGAGAG
>NC_069503.1:819945485-819980485 GCF_027579735.1 Bombina bombina
GAAGACTAGGAGGAGATGCAGAGGAGGACTTAGAGTTAGAAAGAAAAAAATCAAGACCAGTGCGACCAATTATGATATAGAACCAATGAAGATTTTTAATTTGTCCTAAAGACCTCTGAGTTCACAAGAGGAAAATCTCCTGAAAAGGGGATTATCCTTTGCTCCCACTAAAGGTCTAAATTCCTTCACACTATTTGTGGATTGGAATAAATACATACGCAAACTAGATTTGCACAGACATTTCAATAAGAATAATAATGAATTGGTGAAAGACCAAAGTGATATAAACGTTGAATTAAATGAAATTGAGGATTTAGAGACTATTAAGTGTTTAGAACAATTGTCATCAGAAAGCGAAGATGGGAAACTAATCCTAACATATGATCAACACACCTCCTATAAACCTACTTCAATCTTCTATCCGGTCCATTCAAAAGGACACTCAATACCAGTTTTTAGTAATCTAGTCCAAGAGGATTTTAATAATATGTGCAAATCATATAAAATCAAGAAAGATAATTTGACAACAAAAGAAAAAACTCTCTTGGAACAATTACAAAAAGATCAAGAGATAGTGGTAAGAGAAGCTGATAAGGGAGGGGGGGATCATTATACAGGATAGAAAAGATTATGTATCAGAGGCTTATAGACTTAGGGGATATAGAGGTTTTCAGGAAGCTTACCAAAAACCCCACAATTGAATTTTTAAAAATATATAACAACCTTTTAGATGATGCAAGAATCTAGGAGTATTAAATGAAAACGAGTTAAAAATTTTAAACTTCACTGATCCTGTAACAGCAATCCTATACCATCTACCCAAGATACATAAAGACTCATTGAATCCCCCGGGTAGACCTATAGTGTCAGGGGAGCAGTCGCTCACAACCAAACTATCTGAATTTGTGGACACCTACCTGCAGCCTTTAGTTCCTATTTTAAATTCATATATAAGAGATACCATGGATATTATTAAGACGTTATCCAATATCAAATGGGAACCAGACTTCAAGTGGGTTACTTTGGATGTTAGCAGCCTATATACCTGTATCCCACACCAACAAGGTCTGAATGCTATTGACTATTGGTTTAAGGAACGCACCACATTATCAGGTGACAGACAGACCTTACTCCTAGCCTCTATTAAATATATACTTGAGCATAACTTTTTTCTTTTTGAAGATGAATTTTACCTTCAAATAAGTGGAACGGCAATGGGCACTCGTTTTGCCCCTAGTTATGCCAACTCGTATATGGGGCATTGGGAAGAGTTATTTGGAATAACAATCCATTTGAAAAATACATTGTTTTTTGGGGACACTACATTGATGACATTATCCTCTTTTGGAGGGGGGGATACTGATACTTTAAACGAGTTTATCAGATTTGTAGGCATAAATAATCATAATCTTTCCTTCTCACATAAAACTAGCCTTGAAGAAATTGAATTTCTAGATCTAGTTCTAACATATGAACAGGACACTATAATCACCAAACTATATAAGAAGGAGACAGACAAAAGTGGTCATCACCCTGCTTGGATCAAAAACATTCCTTTCGGACAATTCCAAAGGATCCGTAGGAATTGTAGTAGAATGGAAGATTATGAAAGGGAATCAACACAATTGTCTAACCGTTTTTTGGACAAAGGATATAAGGATAAACACATTAGAGAAGCATATACAAGAGCCAAAGAAATCAATAGAGTTGATCTATTACACAATAACACACACAAAAAAACAAAATAGGTGTAAATATAAGGGAGCAAATTTTGTTACCACTTATAATGAAGGAGCCAGGGAGATCCAGGCTATCATTAAGAAACATTGGCACGTTTTAGGCCAGGAAGATATCACAGACAATGGTACCAAGTTCATTTTTCGTAAGAACAAAAATTTCAAAAATATATTGGCACCAAGCCAGCTAAAAAGTGCCAAGGCTGACAATTGGTTGTCAACACAAAGCATGGGCTTTTATAAATGTAATAGGGCCAATTGTGTGGCATGTGAACACCATTACGACAGAAAGGCGACTAAAAAAGTGATATCGACTAGTATTAACTTTTTGTGTGAGATTAATTCTTTGTGCAATTGCAGAACGTATTTTGTTGTTTATCTTGTTCAATACAGTTGTGACCTTCAATATATAGGACGCACCACCCGCCCCTATAAGGTCAGATTATTGGAGCACATCACAAATATCAAGCATGGGTTGAAATCGCATAATCTATCCTTACACTATAAAAATGTCCATAATCAGGATCCCTCTTGTCTAAAAGGAACAATCCTTGAGATTATTAAACATAAAAAAGAGGGGGGGAATAGAACCCTGGAGCTTAGACAGAGAGAATCCTATTGAATACATTAAATGGGGACCCTTATTCCTAATGGTCTAAATAACAATATGGATCTAGCTGCATTTTTGCTTTAATTTCTCAAGAGTTTGCCCTCAAATATAATTAAATATATAATTTGTATGCATATATGGGCAATATCCGTTATTTTCATATAACGATACATGTAATGTTTTTAAAAAATAATTGATTTTATTGAATTATTGTCTATGTATTTATATATTCATATATTTATTTCATGGATTCAAATAGGTTATTCGGGGTTGTATATGTTAAGAAGTTTTTCATTTATTCCCCTCTGAGTTAATAATGAGGGGAGAATGGAATTCTTCTTCCATATTTATGAGAGTCATTCCGACAATGTACATAGATATGAATGTGAATACATATATATGTATTACTTTTCAAACTATTTATTTAATTTTATGTACGCTTTTAAGAAAACATTTTCATACATTTTAGGGTTATGTCTCCCTGTTTTTATTAGTACAATCATTATTTATCAGGCGCTTTTTTAGTAAATGATTAAATAGTTTTAGAATTATGAAATATTTATAACCCAGCGCATTTTTAACTTTCCCCTTTTTTACTTTTTTACACTTCCCCTTTTTTCACACACACATATATATATATATATATATATATATATATATATATATATATATACAGGGAGTGCAGAATTATTAGGCAAGTTGTATTTTTGAGGATTAATTTTATTATTGAACAACAACCATGTTCTCAATGAACCCAAAAAACTCATTAATATCAAAGCTGAATAGTTTTGGAAGTAGATTTTAGTTTGTTTTTAGTTATAGCTATTTTAGGGGGATATCTGTGTGTGCAGGTGACTATTACTATGCATAATTATTAGGCAACTTAACAAAAAACAAATATATACCCATTTCAATTATTTATTTTTACCAGTGAAACCAATATAACATCTCAACATTCACAAATATACATTTCTGACATTCAAAAACAAAACAAAAACAAATCAGTGACCAATATAGCCACCTTTCTTTGCAAGGACACTCAAAAGCCTGCCATCCATGGATTCTGTCAGTGTTTTAATCTGTTCACCATCAACATTGCGTGCAGCAGCAACCACAGCCTCCCAGACACTGTTCAGAGAGGTGTACTGTTTTCCCTCCTTGTAAATCTCACATTTGATGATGGACCACAGGTTCTCAATGGGGTTCAGATCAGGTGAACAAGGAGGCCATGTCATTAGATTTTCTTCTTTTATACCCTTTCTTGCCAGCCACGTTGTGGAGTACTTGGACGCGTGTGATGGAGCATTGTCCTGCATGAAAATCATGTTTTTCTTGAAGGATGCAGACTTCTTCCTGTACCACTGCTTGAAGGTGTCTTCCAGAAACTGGCAGTAGGACTGGGAGTTGAGCTTGACTCCATCCTCAACCCGAAAAGGCCCCACAAGCTCATCTTTGATGATACCAGCCCAAACCAGTACTCCACCTCCACCTTGCTGGCGTCTGAGTCGGACTGGAGCTCTCTGCCCTTTACCAATCCAGCCACGGGCCCATCCATCTGGCCCATCAAGAGTCACTCTCATTTCATCAGTCCATAAAACCTTAGAAAAATCAGTATTGAGATATTTCTTGGCCCAGTCTTGACGTTTCAGCTTGTGTGTCTTGTTCAGTGGTGGTCGTCTTTCAGCCTTTCTTACCTTGGCCATGTCTCTGAGTATTGCACACCTTGTGCTTTTGGGCACTCCAGTGATGTTGCAGCTCTGAAATATGGCTAAACTGGTGGCAAGTGTCATCTTGGCAGCTGCACGCTTGACTTTTCTCAGTTCATGGGCAGTTATTTTGCGCCTTGGTTTTTCCACACGCTTCTTGCGACCCTGTTGACTATTTTGAATGAAACGCTTGATTGTTCGATGATCACGCTTCAGAAGCTTTGCAATTTTAAGAGTGCTGCATCCCTCTGCAAGATATCTCACTATTTTTGACTTTTCTGAGCCTGTCAAGTCCTTCTTTTGACCCATTTTGCCAAAGGAAAGGAAGTTGCCTAATAATTATGCACACCTGATATAGGGTGTTGATGTCATTAGACCACACCCCTTCTCATTACAGAGATGCACATCACCTAATATGCTTAATTGGTAGTAGGCTTTCGAGCCTATACAGCTTGGAGTAAGACAACATGCATAAAGAGGATGATGTGGTCAAAATACTCATTTGCCTAATAATTCTGCACTCCCTGTATATATACAAACATTAAGTAGTTTGGTTATCTATTGGTCAGTTCAAACACAAATTGTACTTTAACATAATTCTTATTGACGTTAACTATCTTATAACACATTTTTACATGAGTGAAGCTTAGAGCAATTTAAAGATTTCATACTCCTTAGGAAACCCGATATAGGAGAGTGAGTAATCTTCGCTTGTATCCAGCTAATAGCTCTGCATCGTAACTACACTTTTTATGTCAGGCACAAGCCCCTTTGACATCCAATACGATTGAGCCAAGCCTCCGCTTCACAGCCAATCAGATCATTCGGGCGGGGTGACGTAAAACAAGCATATGGTTTAAATAGACCGAGTCAGTGACATTCCGACAGAATACCTCTGATGAAGAAGTTGCTTACAAAACATATCCTTTGAAACGCTTCAGGTTAAAAGGGCTCGCATATTGAGCACTTACTGTATTGTCGGATTTGACTCTCAACCCCAAGAATATACTCGCAACTAGGTTGCAACCGGCCGGTGCAACTCTATTTCAAACAGAACTTTCACGCATATTTGTTTTATGTCTCATAGTTACCTCATTATCATTGAGGTTTGCTAATGTAAGTGTGCATTTGGCTAAACGCATTTATATTTGCTTTTAAAAATAAAAACAGAATTACGCTATGTTTTGTCACCTCTTTTTTCTATAAACGATCTTTGGGAAACTGCTGAGGGGATTACCCAGGTTTCAACATAATCTGCCAACCGGTGACAAGTCACATATCAGAATTGGGCAGACAACTTTCTGGAGACAGCAGGGGCGAAGTTTGAAACACTATTGGACCACGCAGTCCTCATACCATTCGTTGGAAATTGGTTAGATCACACTTCACACTTACCTCATATGATTGGGGGTGTGTCTAGTAAGTACAATATATAAGCCTCTTGTGGATATTAACTTTTCGGACACCTCTGAACCTATTCTCTGGGAATTACCTTTTCATCCTGCAACTTGGGACTATTATTTATTATTTATTATTTTTTATCTTTATGTTTCCTCCAGAAACAAGATAAAGTTTCATTCATTTTTATTTTTTTCCTCACTTTAAACTAATGTTATAGTGTCACATTAAATGTTTATGAATCCATAATGTATCTTTATTCTTTTGGAGGGCCTACCAATTGGCGCTGAATTCCTTCCAGCACTCTTTTTTCTAATATTTTTATTTAAGGGATTACCAAGAAAGGGTTCTCCCGCTTACTGGAGGGTTCATTCATAGCAGCCACTGGTCTGTCCCCCCAAAGATATACATATTTGTACACGTGAGTAGCTCTTTATAAGAACTTAAAAAGACTTTTAAAATTAATTTATATATGCTCTCATATTAGATAATATCAGGGGACATCATTATTATTTTTTCAGAGACACGCATATACAGGGAGTGCAGAATTATTAGGCAAGTTGTATTTTTGAGGATTAATTTTATTATTGAACAACAACCATGTTCTCAATGAACCCAAAAAACTCATTAATATCAAAGCTGAATAGTTTTGGAAGTAGTTTTTAGTTTGTTTTTAGTTATAGCTATTTTAGGGGGATATCTGTGTGTGCAGGTGACTATTACTGTGCATAATTATTAGGCAACTTAACAAAAAACAAATATATACCCATTTCAATTATTTATTTTTACCAGTAAAACCAATATAACATCTCAACATTCACAAATATACATTTCTGACATTCAAAAACAAAACAAAAACAAATCAGTGACCAATATAGCCACCTTTCTTTGCAAGGACACTCAAAAGCCTGCCATCCATGGATTCTGTCAGTGTTTTGATCTGTTCACCATCAACATTGCGTGCAGCAGCAACCACAGCCTCCCAGACACTGTTCAGAGAGGTGTACTGTTTTCCCTCCTTGTAAATCTCACATTTGATGATGGACCACAGGTTCTCAATGGGGTTCAGATCAGGTGAACAAGGAGGCCATGTCATTAGATTTTCTTCTTTTATACCCTTTCTTGCCAGCCACGCTGTGGAGTACTTGGACGCGTGTGATGGAGCATTGTCCTGCATGAAAATCATGTTTTTCTTGAAGGATGCAGACTTCTTCCTGTACCACTGCTTGAAGAAGGTGTCTTCCAGAAACTGGCAGTAGGACTGGGAGTTGAGCTTGACTCCATCCTCAACCCGAAAAGGCCCCACAAGCTCATCTTTGATGATACCAGCCCAAACCAGTACTCCACCTCCACCTTGCTGGCGTCTGAGTCGGACTGGAGCTCTCTGCCCTTTACCAATCCAGCCCATCCATCTGGCCCATCAAGACTCAATCTCATTTCATCAGTCCATAAAACCTTAGAAAAATCAGTCTTGAGATATTTCTTGGCCCAGTCTTGACGTTTCAGCTTGTGTGTCTTGTGTGTGTCTTGTTCAGTGGTGGTCGTCTTTCAGCCTTTCTTACCTTGGCCATGTCTCTGAGTATTGCACACCTTGTGTTTTTGGGCACTACAGTGATGTTGCAGCTCTGAAATATGGCCAAACTGGTGGCAAGTGGCATCTTGGCAGCTGCAAGCTTGACTTTTCTCAGTTCATGGGCAGTTATTTTGCGCCTTGGTTTTTCCACACGCTTCTTGCGACCCTGTTGACTATTTTGAATGAAACGCTTGATTGTTCGATGATCACGCTTCAGAAGCTTTGCAATTTTAAGAGTGCTGCATTCCTCTGCAAGATATCTCACTATTTTTGACTTTTCTGAGCCTGCCAAGTCCTTCTTTTGACCCATTTTGCCAAAGGAAAGGAAGTTGCCTAATAATTATGCACACCTGATATAGGGTGTTGATGTCATTAGACCACACCCCTTCTCATTACAGAGATGCACATCACCTAATATGCTTAATTGGTAGTAGGCTTTCGAGCCTATACAGCTTTGAGTAAGACAACATGCATAAAGAGGATGATGTGGTCAAAATACTCATTTGCCTAATAATTCTGCACTCCCTGTATACATATGTATTTATTTATACGTGAATTTTGAATTTATATTCAGGATATATTTCATTTCTCAATCACTTATTTTTATAAATATTATAAATATTGTGTACCAAATATTCTATTATAGATTGAACTGAAGTTTTGCGCACCCTTTACCAGAAAGCTTACAGCCGCACTAGATGCAGTTGTATTCTACTTCCCACCCACATTTATTTATATATATAACGTATTTTTTTAAAATATATATCTATACCTATATAAATATATAGGTATATACAGATATATAGGAATATGTATTTAAAAAGACATAGAAAATTTTCCCATATGTGAAGAGCATTGGAATGTAAAATATTTACAATACATACATAGTAAAACGCATGATCAAATATTACAATTTATTAACAAATATTTTTATGCTTTCTATGTATTTGAGTGGAAAGGGCTCCAAAGAATATATATACAGTATATATATTATAGCCCTTTCCATCCAAATACCTGTTTTTTTCTCTATACAAAAGTAATATAACCAAATAAAATATTACTGCTAATTTCCAAAGAAGGTGTCACCTGATTCAACCAAGTAACTTTTTTTTATACTTGACTAATATATTAGTTCAGGTACAATACATATAAAAATAAATGTTTATGATATTTTATATAATTGTTGAATTTTGATGAATAACTATATTTCAAAAACATAATTTATGTAAGAACTTACCTGATAAATTCATTTCTTTCATATTAACAAGAGTCCATGAGCTAGTGACGTATGGGATATACATTCCTACCAGGAGGGGCAAAGTTTCCCAAACCTTAAAATGCCTATAAATACACCCCTCACCACACCCACAAATCAGTTTAACGAATAGCCAAGAAGTGGGGTGATAAGAAAAAAAGTGCGAAGCATATAAAATAAGGAATTGGAATAATTGTGCTTTATACAAAAAAATCATAACCACCACAAAAAAGGGTGGGCCTCATGGACTCTTGTTAATATGAAAGAAATGAATTTATCAGGTAAGTTCTTACATAAATTATGTTTTCTTTCATGTAATTAACAAGAGTCCATGAGCTAGTGACGTATGGGATAATGAATACCCAAGATGTGGATCTTTCCACACAAGAGTCACTAGAGAGGGAGGGATAAAATAAAGACAGCCAATTCCTGCTGAAAATAATCCACACCCAAAATAAAGTTTAATGAAAAACATAAGCAGAAGATTCAAACCGAAACCACTGCCTGAAGTACCTTTCTACCAAAAACTGCTTCAGAAGAAGAGAATACATCAAAATGGTAGAATTTAGTAAAAGTATGCAAAGAGGACCAAGTCGCTGCTTTGCAAATCTGATCAACTGAAGCTTCATTCCTAAACGCCCAGGAAGTAGAAACTGACCTAGTAGAATGAGCTGTAATCCTCTGAGGCGGAGTCTTACCCGATTTAACATAGGCAAGATGAATTAAAGATTTCAACCAGGATGCCAAAGAAATGGCAGAAGCTTTCTGGCCTTTTCTAGAACCAGAAAAGATGACAAATAGACTAGAAGTCTTTCGGAAAGATTTAGTAGCTTCAACATAATATTTCAAAGCTCTAACAACATCCAAAGAATGTAACGATTTTTCCTTAGAATTCTTAGGATTAGGACATAATGAAGGAACCACGATTTCTCTACTAATGTTGTTGGAATTCACAACCTTAGGTAAAAATTCAAAAGAAGTTCGCAACACCGCCTTATCCTGATGAAAAATCAGAAAAGGAGACTCACAAGAAAGAGCAGATAATTCAGAAACTCTTCTGGCAGAAGAGATCGCCAAAAGGAACAAAACTTTCCAAGAAAGCAATTTAATGTCCAATGAATGCATAGGTTCAAACGGAGGAGCTTGAAGAGCTCCCAGAACCAAATTCAAACTCCATGGAGGAGAAATTGACTTAATGACAGGTTTTATACGAACCAAAGCTTGTACAAAACAATGAATATCAGGAAGAATAGCAATCTTTCTGTGAAAAAGAACAGAAAGAGCAGAGATTTGTCCTTTCAAGGAACTTGCGGACAAACCCTTATCTAAACCATCCTGAAGAAATTGTAATATTCTCGGAATTCTAAAAGAATACCAAGAAAAATGATGAGTAAGACACCAAGAAATATAAGTCTTCCAGACTCTATAATATATCTCTCTAGATACAGATTTACGAGCCTGTAACATAGTATCAATCACAGAGTCAGAGAAACCTCTTTGACTAAGAATCAAGCGTTCAATCTCCATACCTTTAAATTTAAGGATTTCAGATCCGGATGGAAAAAAGGACCTTGCGACAGAAGGTCTGGTCTTAACGGAAGAGTCCATGGTTGGCAAGATGCCATCCGGACAAGATCCGCATACCAAAACCTGTGAGGCCATGCCGGAGCTATTAGCAGAACAAACGAGCATTCCCTCAGAATCTTGGAGATTACTCTTGGAAGAAGAACTAGAGGCGGAAAGATATAGGCAGGATGATACTTCCAAGGAAGTGATAATGCATCCACTGCCTCCGCCTGAGGATCCCGGGATCTGGACAGATACCTGGGAAGTTTCTTGTTTAGATGAGAGGCCATCAGATCTATCTCTGGAAGCCCCCACATTTGAACAATCTGAAGAAATACCTCTGGGTGAAGAGACCATTCGCCCGGATGCAACGTTTGGCGACTGAGATAATCCGCTTCCCAATTGTCTACACCTGGGATATGAACCGCAGAGATTAGACAGGAGCTGGATTCCGCCCAAACCAAAATTCGAGATACTTCTTTCATAGCCAGAGGACTGTGAGTCCCTCCTTGATGATTGATGTATGCCACAGTTGTGACATTGTCTGTCTGAAAACAAATGAACGATTCTCTCTTCAGAAGAGGCCAAAACTGAAGAGCTCTGAAAATTGCACGGAGTTCCAAAATATTGATCGGTAATCTCACCTCCTGAGATTCCCAAACTCCCTGTGCCGTCAGAGATCCCCACACAGCTCCCCAACCTGTGAGACTTGCATCTGTTGAAATTACAGTCCAGGTCGGAAGAACAAAAGAAGCCCCCTGAATTAAACGATGGTGATCTGTCCACCACGTTAGAGAGTGTCGAACAATCGGTTTTAAAGATATTAATTGATATATCTTCGTGTAATCCCTGCACCATTGGTTCAGCATACAGAGCTGAAGAGGTCGCATGTGAAAACGAGCAAAGGGGATTGCGTCCGATGCAGCAGTCATAAGACCTAGAATTTCCATGCATAAGGCTACCGAAGGGAATGATTGAGACTGAAGGTTTCGACAAGCTGTAATCAATTTTAGACATCTCTTGTCTGTTAAAGACAGAGTCATGGACACTGAATCTATCTGGAAACCCAGAAAGGTTACCCTTGTTTGAGGAATCAAAGAACTTTTTGGTAAATTGATCCTCCAACCATGATCTTGAAGAAACAACACAAGTCGATTCGTATGAGACTCTGCTAAATGTAAAGACTGAGCAAGTACCAAGATATCGTCCAAATAAGGAAATACCACAATACCCTGTTCTCTGATTACAGACAGAAGGGCACCGAGAATCTTTGTGAAAATTCTTGGAGCTGTAGCAAGGCCAAACGGTAGAGCCACAAATTGGTAATGCTTGTCTAGAAAAGAGAATCTCAGGAACTGAAAATGATCTGGATGAATCGGAATATGCAGATATGCATCCTGTAAATCTATTGTGGACATATAATTCCCTTGCTGAACAAAAGGCAATATAGTCCTTACAGTTACCATCTTGAACATTGGTATCCTTACATAACGATTCAATAATTTTAGATCCAGAACTGGTCTGAAGGAATTCTCCTTCTTTGGTACAATGAAGAGATTTGAATAAAACCCCATCCCCTGTTCCGGAACTGGAACTGGCATAATTACTCCAGCCAACTCTAGATCTGAAACACAATTCAGAAATGCTTGAGCTTTCACTGGATTTACTGGGACACGGGAAAGAAAAAATCTCTTTGCAGGAGGTCTCATCTTGAAACCAATTCTGTACCCTTCTGAAACAATGTTCTGAATCCAAAGATTGTGAACAGAATTGATCCAAATTTCTTTGAAAAAACGTAACCTGCCCCCTACCAGCTGAACTGGAATGAGGGCCGTACCTTCATGTGAACTTAGAAGCAGGCTTTGCCTTTCTAGCAGGCTTGGATTTATTCCAGACTGGAGATGGTTTCCAAACTGAAACTGCTCCTGAGGACGAAGGATCAGGCTTTTGTTCTTTGTTGAAACGAAAGGAACGAAAACGATTGTTAGCCCTGTTTTTACCTTTAGATTTTTTATCCTGTGGTAAAAAAGTTCCTTTCCCACCAGTAACAGTTGAAATAATAGAATCCAACTGAGAACCAAATAATTTGTTTCCCTGGAAAGAAATGGAAAGTAGAGTTGATTTAGAAGCCATATCAGCATTCCAAGTCTTAAGCCATAAAGCTCTTCTGGCTAAGATAGCCAGAGACATAAACCTAACATCAACTCTAATAATATCAAAAATGGCATCACAGATAAAATTATTAGCATGCTGGAGAAGAATAATAATATCATGAGAATCACGATTTGCTACTTGTTGCGCTAGGGTTTCCAACCAAAAAGTTGAAGCTGCAGCAACATCAGCCAATGATATAGCAGGTCTAAGAAGATTACCTGAACACAGATAAGCTTTTCTTAGAAAGGATTCAATTTTTCTATCTAAAGGATCCTTAAACGAGGTACCATCTGACGTAGGAATGGTAGTACGTTTAGCAAGGGTAGAAATAGCCCCATCAACTTTAGGGATTTTGTCCCAAAATTCTAACCTGTCAGGCGGAACAGGATATAATTGCTTAAAACGTTTAGAAGGAGTAAATGAATTACCCAATTTATCCCATTCTTTGGAAATCACTGCAGAAATAGCATTAGGAACAGGAAAAACTTCTGGAATAACCGCAGGAGCTTTAAAAACCTTATCCAAACGTATAGAATTAGTATCAAGAGGACTAGAATCCTCTATTTCTAAAGCAATTAGTACTTCTTTAAGTAAAGAGCGAATAAATTCCATCTTAAATAAATATGAAGATTTATCAGCATCAATCTCTGAGATAGAATCCTCTGAACCAGAAGAGTCCAAAGAATCAGAATGATGGTGTTCATTTAAAAATTCATCTGTAGAGAGAGAAGATTTAAAAGACTTTTTACGTTTACTAGAAGGAGAAATAACAGACAAAGCCTTCTTTATGGATTCAGAAACAAAATCTCTTATGTTATCAGGAACATTCTGCACCTTAGATGTTGAGGGAACTGCAACAGGCAATGGTACATTACTAAAGGAAATATTATCTGCTTTAACAAGTTTGTCATGACAATTATTACAAACAACAGCTGGAGGAATAGCTACCAAAAATTTACAGCAGATACACTTAGCTTTGGTAGATCCAGCAGGCAGTGATTTTCCTGTAGTATCTTCTGGCTCAGATGCAACGTGAGACATCTTGCAATATGTAAGAGAAAAAACAACATATAAAGCAAAATAGATCAAATTCCTTATAAGACAGTTTCAGGAATGGGAAAGAATGCCAAATATCAAGCTTCTAGCAACCAGAAGCAAATGAAAAATGAGACTGAAATAATGTGGAGACAAAAGCGACGCCCCAAATAAGACGCCCACATTATTTGGCGCCTAAATGCTTTTGGCGCCAAAAATGACGCCACATCCGGAACGCCGACATTTTTGGCGCAAAATAACGTCAAAAAATGACGTAACTTCTGGCGACACGTATGACGCCGGAAACGGAAAATAATTTTTGCGCCAAAAAAGTCCGCGCCAAGAATGACGCAATAAAATGAAGCATTTTCAGCCCCCGCGAGCCTAACAGCCCACAGGGAAAAAAGTCAAATTTTTGAGGTAAGAAAAATATGATAATTCAATGCATAATCCCAAATATGAAACTGACTGTCTGAAAATAAGGAAAGTTGAACATTCTGAGTCAAGGCAAATAAATGTTTGAATACATATATTTAGAACTTTATAAATAAAGTGCCCAACCATAGCTTAGAGTGTCACAGAAAATAAGACTTACTTACCCCAGGACACTCATCTACATGTTTGTAGAAAGCCAAACCAGTACTGAAACGAGAATCAGTAGAGGTAATGGTAAATATAAGAGTATATCGTCGATCTGAAAAGGGAGGTAAGAGATGAATCTCTACGACCGATAACAGAGAACCTTATGAAATAGACCCCGTAGAAGGAGATCACTGCATTCAATAGGCAATACTCTCTTCACATCCCTCTGACATTCACTGCACGCTGAGAGGAAAACCGGGCTCCAACTTGCTGCGGAGCGCATATCAACGTAGAATCTAGCACAAACTTACTTCACCACCTCCCTTGGAGGCAAAGTTTGTAAAACTGATTTGTGGGTGTGGTGAGGGGTGTATTTATAGGCATTTTAAGGTTTGGGAAACTTTGCCCCTCCTGGTAGGAATGTATATCCCATACGTCACTAGCTCATGGACTCTTGTTAATTACATGAAAGAAATAAGGTTAATCAGTTAAACAAACTTATATACTTGTTGCCCAAACAATTACACTTTTTTTTTTCAAAGATCATGTCCTTTGTTTCAAGAAAAAAGTGATCACAATTATCTCATAGTATTCTCTGACTAGTAATCAGACTTAATGACACTTTATAATCAAGTGTGTTCTTGATACTGTTCCTGCATATTGTCATTGTGATTTAAAATGTAAAAAAAATTTGCACAGAGTTTATTATAATCAGTAGACGTTAGTAACTCTTTTAAAGAACTATTGCATATGTAATTTGTTACATTTTAATGAGGTGAGCATGAGGTGAAATAAAGAGCATTAGCATAATTAACAGAAAAATGCAAATGGGTAGAAACCTTTGGTTGATTATTTTATAGAGTTTAATTCTCCATAGGAACTATTTTGTGAACTCTTAATTATATAATCAAGCAAGTTTGGTTTAGATTATTTTATCAAGAGAGCAAATGCAACTGAAAATAGAAACAGTAATGTAGATCAACCTGTAATTCAAATAACCTTTTAGTATTGCGGTTAATGGAGGTCTGAAGGCCTTATGAAACATATGCCTTGAGTGTGGGGATAAATAGCCATTAATGTAGATTCTATCTATCTATTGGGTACTTATAGAGCACAAACTAATCACCCATGAGGGTCTCAAGGCGCTAAGGGAAAGCAGATAGGAGGAGGGTGGAGTAGGGGGAGGGGATGGGCATTTAGTCAAAGAGCCAAACTTTGAGGTCCTTTCTGAACTTTGTAAGGGAGGTGGATTGTCTGAGGTGCAGCGGGAAGCTGTTCCATGTCTTTGCTGCCATGTGGGAGAAGGATCTTCCGCCCCCGCTGTGGATTTGCTGATGCGGGGATGACTGTGAGTGCTTGGTCGGCCAATCGGAGTTGTCTGGCAGTGGTGTCGAAATTTACGCAGTGGTTGATGTATTTGGTCCGATGTTGTGTAGGGCCTTGAACGCGTGGGTAAGGAACTGGAAGTGATTCTCTTGTTGATGGGGAACCAGTGAAAGTTCCTTAGGTGTTCAGTGATGTGGCATTGGAGAGGGATGTCGAGGATGAGTCTGGCTGAGGCGTTCTGGATATGTTGAAGTCTCTTTTGGAGTTTGCTGGTGGAGCCAGCATAGAGTGCATTGCCGTAGTCCAACCGGCTGCTGACAAGGGCATGGGTGACTGTTTTCCTGGTTTCGGTAGGGATCCACTTGAAGAATTTTCGTAGCAGGTTGAGGATGTGGAAGCATGTTGAGGTGATGGCATTGATTTGTCGGTTCATGGAGAGTGAGGAGTCCAGGATGAAGCCTAGATTTTGTGCGTGGTCGATTGGGGTTGGAGGGTGACCGAGGGCTGTGGGCAACCAGGAGTCTTCCCATGCGGATTTATTGGGTACGAGGAGGAGGACTTCGGTTTTGTCTGTGTTTAGTTTGAGCCGGTTGTCATTCATCCAGGCGGCAACTGCTGTTAGGCCTTTGTGGACGTTCTTTTTGGCAGTGGTGGGATCTCGGGTGAGTTAGATGATTAACTGGGTGTCGTTGGCGTAGGAGACGATGTTGAGGTCATGGCGTCGGACGATGGCTGCGAGAGGGGCAATGTAAATGTTGAAGAGGGTGGGGCTCAGTGAAGAGCCTTGCGGTACACCACAGTTGACTGGTGTGGGTTTGGAGGAGAAGGGTGGGAGTCTGACTTTCAGGGTCCTGCCCATGAGGAAGGAAGTGGTCCATTCCAGGTCTTTGCTGTGGATGCCAGCGTCATGTAGGTGGGTGTGGAGAGTGTTGTGGTTGACAGTGTTGAAGGCTGCTGAGAGGTCTAGGAGGATGAGTGCGGTGGTTTCTCCTTGGTCGAGCATGGTTCGGATGTTGTCTGTGGTGGCTAGGAGTGTGGTCTCGGTGCTGTGGTTGCTTCTGAAACCAGATTGGGAGTGGTCCAGGGTGTGGTTTGCCTCAATGTGGTCAATAAGTTGTGAGTTGATGGACTTCTCTATGACTTTGGCCGGGAAGGGGAGTAGAGAGATGGGGCGGTAGTTATTCAGGTCCGTGGGGTCTGCCAAGGGTTTCTTCAGCAGGGGTTTCAGTTCTGCGTGCTTCTAGACATCCTGGAAGGTGCTGGTTTTGATGGAGCAGTTGATGGTGTGGCGGAGGTCAAGGGCGATGGTGTTGCCTGCTTTGTTGAATATGTGATGGGGCATGGGTCAGAGGGTGTACCGGAGTGAATGGGTTTCATGATTCTGAGGGTGTCCTCTGTGGTGAGGGGGCTCCATATAGTCTGTGTGTGGTGTGGGGGGGAATTTGGGAGTGGTGTCATTGGGTGTAGGGGAGTGGATGGTGGAGGTTGAGTTATGAGGTGTGAAACTGTCATAGATGTTGAGGATCCTGCGGTGGAAGTGTGCAGCGAGGGTATTGCAGAGGTCCTGGGAGGGTGGGATGTTGGTGGTGTCGCTGTTGGGTTTAGAGAATTCCTTGATGACTGAGAACAACTCCTTGCTGTTGTGTGCATTAGAGTTGATTCTGTCTTGGATGTCGTTTTTTTGGCGGTTTTTATGAGGTGGTGGTGGGTGGTGATCTCTTCCTTAAAGGCAGATTTTTCCAGAAGGGTCTTGCTGGATCTCCAGGTTCTTTCCAATCACCTGCAGTGGCATTTGGAGTCCTGAAGGGCCAGGGTGAACCAGCTGGCCTTGTTGGAGGTTTGGCAGCTGGACGTTTTTTTGAGGGGGCGAGGGTGTTGGAGCAGTCTGTAATCCAGAGGTGCAGGTTGCAGGCGGAGGAGTTGGTGTCTGTGGAGGTAGGTGGGGAGCATTTTTTTAGGGTGCAGTGTAGTTGGTCTTGGGTGATGTTGTTCCAGTTTCTGCAGGGCAGGTGGTACTGTCGCAGGTGGGTGGTGGGTTTGTTGAAGGAGGTGTTCGGTAATGTTATTGACTGAGATGTGGTTGCCTGAGGAAAAGATCGGATCGAGGGTGTGGCCGGTTGCGTGGGTTGGGTAGTTTACGAGTTGCTTCAGTTCGATGGTTCTGAGGTTTTCCAAGAGGGTGGAGGTGTTGTGATCATTGGGGTTATCAAGATGGAAGTTGAGGTCACCGAGGAGGATGTAGTTCATTGAGGCGAGGGCATGGGGTGCGATGTGGTCAGTAATGGAGTCGCAGAAGGCGGGACAAGGTGTGGGAGGTCTGTAGATGAGGGTGCCATAATGGGTGGTGTTGGGGTTGACCTGGATCTTGAAGTGTAGGTGTTCTAGGCCTGGTGAGTGGTTGTCGGAGCTTGCGACTTGGATGATGTGTTTGTGGATGATGGTGATGCTTCCTCCAGGTCAGTTGCTGCTGTCTTTGTGGCAGATCTTGTAGCCTTCAGGTATTGCAGTGGTGATGTCCAGCGCTGATGTGGGGTTTAGCCAGGTCTCGGTGAGAAAGGCGATGTCTGGGGAGGTGGAGTCTAGCAGGTTCCAGATTTCAAGGGCGTGCTTGTGGATGGAGCGGGTGTTGAGGAGGATGCTGTTGAGGTAATTGTGGCTGTTTTTGAGTGGGTTAGTTGGTTGGGTTGTGGTCTGGAGGGAGGGGACGGAGCAGTTGTGGCAGGTGAAAGGTCCGAAGGTGTTGGTCGGGGATGCCTGGTGGCAGGCAAATGATCTACCGGTGTTGAGCACATGGAGAGTGCTGGCGTTGTAGTGGTGGCAGTTTCTGGAGCCAAGGTTCATGGTGTTGAGTGCAGTCGGGGCGCGGACGGGTGCTGACAGGCTTGCCTTTGGTGTGCCTTCAGCGCACCAGCGTTGAGCCCGCTGCGTGGTCGAGCAGGGCGCAGCATTAAATACAGCAGGAAGGTGGGTGGGCTGGTTAGCTGGATAGGGATAGGTGTGAAATAAAAACAGAGCAAGCAGAATACAGTAAAATACAGCCAAAATATATAGGGATGAGGGAGAGAGAACTTACTTCAATGGTGCTGGGAGCAGCATTAAATACAGCAGGAAGGTGGGCGGGCTGGTTAGCTGGATAGGGGTAAGTGGGGAATAAAAACAGAGCAAGCAGAATAAAATACAACCAAAATACATAGGGAGAAGGGAGAGAGAATTCATAAATTCATAAATTTGCCTTAAGAAAATGTTTTTTCGTTTGTTTATGGCATCCCTTGTTGGCCTGGCTGGGATGTTGGTGTGGCAGCAAGGCTAGACATTCTGCCCCTCTTCTTTTAGAGATCATTGATGAAGTGTGGTCTATGTCATCATAATAATGTGAATGGAATCTGTTGGCAAAAAGGAACCTCCATTGACAAGCTCTGCTACTCAGGATAAAACCAGATAATGCTACTCAGATTTATTTTCCAGTTAAGAACCAATTATTCCTTCAGCCTTCCCCTTATTACTAATTGGTTATAACCAATAAATAAATAAATAATTAAGAGTGTTTGGTAAGGGTCATGGCGAATAGACCACAATGGGTGCTTTGTAAATGTTAGTTGTTACATGGAAGGCAGCTTTGTAATGGCTAGGCAGTGCAGGATAAGACTCAAGGGTGAAGGGTGTGTGTTATGTGTTGAAGAAGGCTGTTAGATACTAGAGGGACTTTCATTGTATAATAAGTAAGTCAATATATATCATCTTTCAATATGTATAATTTTTATAGTAAAAATGTTAGTTTTATTGTTTTTGTAATAATTGTAAGTTCTGCATTCATTCATATGCAACAACTATTATATGTGCATTTACTCTATGGTTAATATAAGTAATCAAGTAAGGTTGATATATATTGTTAATTACAAATTAACAATGTTTTTGCCACTATCTTTCTGAATTGTAACTAGAAATTTGAGTGGTGAAACATTTGCTTTGGCAGAATTTTTCAGAACAACTATTTAGGGAAATTAGTTTTATTAAATGAATGTAAATATTCCAAAGCTACATTTGAAAATGTTCACTCATCTTCTGGCCAATTGGAGAACAGCTGGACAGCAGCTTAAAGGGACATTATACACCAATTTTCATATAACTGCATGTAATAGACACTACTATAAAGAAAAATATGCACAGATACTGATCTAAAAATCCAGTGTAAAACCTTTAAAACATTTTCTTAAGGGGAGCGGAGCTGGCTGCTGCTAAGATGGCAGCGTAAATCCTTAGCTCCGTAAACCAACATACACAATTATGCTAAATATAACATAAAAATTACAATTTATACGCTCGGAACCAAGATAACTAACCCTGGAGAGATAATACCTCTAACAAAGGCTGTTTGGCAAAGCTGCGGTAGGCGGAAGCAGTGTACCCTTGAAGAGCTATGAGCCGCCATAAGTGAGTGGACGAACGGGAGAGCACTATAACAAGTTATGTCCCCGGGCACGCATTACAATCTGCGTCTATCAGAAGCACAGTCACCCAGCATGAGGACACGCTCCATGTAACAGCAGCTGGGTGAGACCGGCCGGATCACACAAATAAGCTGAGAGGCGCCAGGAGCTGCAAACCCACACGCTATAAAGTAAGTGCGGCCCGGTCAACGGGGACAAAGAAAGGACACTCAGTCACAACAAAAAAGGGACGCTGTTTAACCTATCCTTATGATAAGACAAGTTAGAGATGGGCTGAGAGTGGCACACTAAAATAGCGCTAGAGGGATACAAGGCCACAGGAGCTGTGATGCAGCAGCTTTTACACTGCAGTGTATGTGAAAACCGGAGTGAGCAGGCCCTAACACTAGAGACTACAGTAGTAAAGAGCAGCTTCCTCATTGTCTAAAGTACAGGTCAACCACACTTAGACTCACGCAGGGGAGACAGGCCTATGAATACCAGCCTATATGCCAAATAAATCACAAAGACTTATAGCTAAGGTTCACATGTGAATCAGGCTGCATATTTACTACAGTGGGCGGTGTGAATCAATATAGAACAGGACATAATATTTAGGGGCAGCAGAGATAGAGGCCTAATCCTCACAATGGCAACCAGAAAGCCTCTAAAAAGTTTAAAGCCTACCAAGTCTATACAGATAAAAAGTACTACTGTGGAATCCTTTTTCAATCAATCAAGCCAGCACTCTACTCCCACAGAACAAGAATCCACAAGAATATTTTCACCAATCTCTCAGTCACCAAATAGACATAATAAAGAACCAGATGCTCTATCACAGATCCCCACATCTCTGCTATCATCCCTGGCCTCAAAGCAAGATATTGCGGAAATAGTGAGAACTTGTATGAGAGAAGAGATGGCAGATTTGAAACAAGAAATGCACACCATCGGATTTCGTGTGGACACTCTGGAAGACTATACCAACAATATCCAAGAAGAGGTGAATCAAATTCAGGAAGCCACAACCTCACGAGCAGACCTAATCGAAGTTCTTCATGACAAGATAGAAGATCTCGAGAACAGAGGACGCAGGAAAAACCTGCGTATAAGGGGAGTCCCGGAATCGGTGCTACCGAAGGATCTACCTACATATTTACCAGCACTGTTTGCCCACCTCAGAGGTGAAACATCCAACATGGAAATCAACTGGGACAGAGCGCACAGAGCCCTAAGGCCTAGGCCGCCAGACAAAGCCCCACCTAGGGACATCATAATAAAATTTAAGCAATTCAGAGAAAAGGAAGAACTACTCAATTTATCTCACAGAAATCAACCAGTCAAGTTCAAAGGAAAAGTACTTCAATTTTAAACTGACCTCTCGCAGAGGACATTGCAGAGACGGAAGGAACTGGCACCACTAACAACCTTATTAAGAAGTAAAAAAATATTGTATAGGTGGGGATTCCCCTTTCATTTATATGTTCTACATGGAAATCGGAAACTCTCTTGTACCAAGATATCTGAAATACCGGAGTTCTGTGCCGCTCTTGACCTGGAGCCACCATCGGACCCGTCAGATGCAGACCAACAGCCGCTGCCACAGCGGAAAAAACGACAGAAAGATGCCAGCAGAGAATGTAAAGAATCTCGCTCAGTAGGGAGTAGCTCCCCCAAGGGACTCCAATCACCTCAGGCAAAAAAGGTGGCTCAGCTGCCGAGATCTACCACTCCGGACAGAGGATAAAGAATCTGGTGTTCGTCTGGATGGGTAAAATAAGTTTAATGAATATATGACGACTATGCATAGACTCTATACAGTAACAAATGTACAGAAGAAAATGTAGTATAAACCTAATATCTTTGTTAAAGTCTGTATAATATTGCCTTGGCTTTTTATGGAAGCTATTGAGGGGTGCCAAGGTCCTCAAGAGAAGGCTCATCTGATTAATAAAAAACCTTGGCACACAAGAAATGACTGAAAACTGTGTTGGGAAGGTTGGAAGTGGAGTTAGACTATATTAAGAGACTTCATTTGTTGCTGGGACCTCTCAGAACAAGGTCAAAGGTTCCATTACATGCTTTATATTGTTATATGTTTTGTAAGAATCAAGTTAACTGTTGGTTTACACCTCTTGGTTTAATAACAGGTGAAAATAAGATCTAGTACTATATATAAAATATACTATAGACTTTTCACTGTGTCTTTTAGTAACAATTACGATTCTTATTAGTTACTGTTATTTTTGATTGCTTTTGTTTTTTATTTGTTGTTTTTCTTACTCAATTAGAGTACTCTAAAATTTGCAGAATACATATCCTGTCGCATCACTGAATAATCCAAGTTTAAAGCACTATCTATAAGCTATATTGCATTTGTACTCAGACTTAGTGTAAGTCATATTTAGCAAAAACGGAAATGAGCAAAATAATTAACATTATTTCCCAGAATGCAAAGGGATTAAACTCCCCACAGAAAAGATCGATAGCACTTTTAGATCTGTATAAAAGAAAGGGCGATATAATATTCCTTCAGGAGACTGACTTTAAGAAAAGGAATGAACCTAAATATCTAGGGACAAAATACACTCAGCATTTCCATAGTTCAGCAGATTCAAAGAAATGTGGGGTCAGTATCTTAATACACAAAGACATTCCCTTCAAACACATACAAACCACGTCAGACACTGAAGGCAGATTTCTAGGGGTGTTTGGACTTTATGGAAGCCCAGTGACCTTGATAAATATATATGCACCCAATACAAGACAGCTCCCATTCTTCAAGAATATTTTTAATAAGATAGTAGATTTCTCTAGAGGAGTGACGTTCTTGGGAGGAGACCTCAACATAGCACTGGACCCCCAGATGGATAGCTCATCCACCACAAATAGAGCCTTAAAACATGTAACCAAATGCCTAGGGAAGTTAATGAGAGACTACAATCTGTACGATGTCTGGAGGTTTATAAACCCTTCCAAGAGAGATTATACCTTTTTCTCATCACCGCACCATACTTATAGTCGAATAGACTATATCATGACTAACCAATGCGGCTTAGCCACCATACGGACATCAAAAATCTCACACACTACATGGTCAGATAACTCTGCGGTGATAACACAGTTACACTGGCCTAACATACCGATACACCCCTTTATTTGTAAACTAGATGACTCAATACTAAACACGCCTAGATACACTGAGGGACTAGTCAAATCACTGAATGAATACTTCACGATAAACGCGCAGGCAGATAGTGACCCGTTCATAGTCTGGGAGGCACACAAATGCTATATGAGAGGAGAATTTATTAAAATCAAATCACACACACTACTATGAAAGTAATAGAAGTGGCAAACTTCTTGCACGGGCGCTGAAACTTAAAAAGCTCAAAACTTATATCCATGAGCTGGACACACACGATAAACGTAAAGCAAAGGCAACACCAGATATCCTATCCCAGTTTGAAACATACTATACAAAATTGTATAATATACAAAACAAAGACACTGATAGCCCCACACTACCAAATATATCATCATATTTAGAAAAGTGCCAATTACCCCAATTATCAGAGGAACAAGCTAATGAGTTAGAAAACCCACTAACTGCTGAAGAGATAGCAATGGCAATTTCCAACTTGAATACAGGAAAAAGCCCTGGGCCAGATGGCTATTCTGTTCAATATTATAAAAAATTCTCCCCTATTTTAATACCACACTTACAGAAGATATTTAACCAAATATCGGAAAACACGTCATTCCCCCCAAGTATGCTAGAAGCGCACATCACAGTGCTCCCAAAACCTGGGAAACCAGCCACTACTCCCTCAAATTTTAGGCCCATATCCCTATTAAATGTGGACGTAAAAATCTATGCGAAAGCACTAGCAGCAAGACTCAACAGGTATTTACCTGAACTGGTTCATATTAACGAGGTCGGATTCGTGCCTCGTAGAGAGGCACGAGATAACACGATAAAAGCCATAGACCTTATAGAATATGTCCAAAAAGAAAAGATCCCCACCATATTCTTGGGAATAGATGCTGAAAAGGCCTTTGACAGGCTCAATTGGCCTTTTTTACGCCACACTCTTATTAAATTCGGAATAGGGCCCCACATGATAGAAAAATTTTTTTGCATTATATTCCGATCCTTCAGCCAAAGTCAGATTAAATAACTCACTCTCAAATACCATCACTATTAGGAATGGAACCCGACAGGGATGCCCCTTATCCCCCTTATTATTTGTGTTGGCCATGGAAGTGCTAGCTAGTACTATACGTAATAATAATGCCATTACGGGGGTTAGAGTGGGGGACACGCATTATAAATTATCGCTGTATGCGGATGACCTTATGCTGACACTGACTGATCCACTATCCTCCCTAACAGCGCTACAGAAGGAGTTTGACCTGTACAGCTCTCACTCCTTCTTTAAAATTAATACAACCAAATCGGAGGTTTTAGGAGTAGCAGTGTCCGGAACACTGCTGCAACAAATTAGCAACCAATTTCAGTTTTCGATACAAGAAAACTCCTTGAAATACCTAGGGATATATATAGCAAAAACCAAAGAGGAACTATTCACATTAAATTACACGAAACTACTAAAAGAGTTACAGATAGAAATAAACAGGTGGAGAAGCAAATATCTCTCTTGGCTAGGTACTGGCAAACAATGACTCCCCAATGGCCCATAGTATCATTAAGGGCGACGCCATGAACTTACACGGTTGGGTACCAACACATTCAGTCTTAGATAACGGTAAAATACTCACAAAAACAGAAATAATGGACAAACATATATTTATCTGTCAGAACTGGTATGAGTATTTGCAACTCACACACTACATTAACCATAATAAAAATAGATCGAGTTTGTTGAGGAAACTTACTACATTTGAATCTATATGTTATTCAGAAGGCACCTCAAAGAAGGGGCTATCACTGTCTTATGGACTTTTAATAGCAGCACATTCGAAACAGCTGCCTTCATATACTAAAGTGTGGGAGGAGGAACTACACAAATCCTTAACGCCAAATGAGTGGCAGCTGATTTTCTACCAGATGGGCAGAGCCCCATCTTCTATGAATGTCACAGAGACAAATATGAAGCTACTTACCAGATGGTACCTTACCCCTAAAAGACTATCTAATATATACCCAAGTACCAGCAACCTCTGCTGGAGAGGGTGTGGCCAGGAAGGAACTCTTTCCCATATATGGTGGGAGTGCCCCCTATTGCAAACATACTGGACTGACATACACACAGAAATAGGGAAAATAATAACAATCCCACTAGGAAAAGACCCATTTGTGCTTCTATTCAATAAAGTACCTAAAATACAGTGTAAATTAAGGTCAATGCTATTATACATTATGCTAAATTGTGCCAAACAATTAATCCCAAGATTATGGAAAAACACAAAAACCCCTAAAGTACAAGAGTGGAGGGAACAGGTAACGAGATTATTATCCCTTGAAAAATATCATTACCAAAAAACTAATAGAATAGAAGAATATCACTCCATACTGTTTCTATGGGAGGACTACTTAGGAAAATTGCAAAGACATCCTAACTGACCAAGATGTACTCTCAGTAAGGTGTATAACAACAAATGCATATGACATATAAGAACATAAGTAAGAGTAATCTAAACTGAAGTAAATGTGATAAGATAGAGAGTGTAAAGTGGTGCAATAGAGAGTTGACAGGTTTATGTTATTTACTGCTACGGAACAACGTGTTGTGAAGTTGTTCCTGCTTGTTTTTGTTTACGATGTATCTCAATATATGTCTATATATGATGTATGATGTAAAATGAATCAATATCAATAAAGAAAAAATTTTTTTTTTTCTTAAAACCTCAAAGTTTAGCACTGTTGAAAAGGTTAGGATGGGACACCAAGTGACAGGGTCTGGGAACCAGAAAGAGCAGACCCCCCCCCCCTTCCCTGCATATAATTCGACAGACTAGACAAACAGGAGCCAGCAGTAGTCTGTACATGAGTGTATACAGCTGACACTTTGGGGCTTGGTGAGAGTCTGAAAATCAGCACAATGTTATTAAAAATAAGCAAACTATACATTGTTACAAAAACACTCCCAGATGGGCTATATAAATGGATCATCTACAAAATATTTATGCAAATACAAACAAAACAAAAAAAGACCGATAGTGCTATTGCTAAAAGCCAGTTTTTTTTAAATATATATTTTTATATGGGTTAAGGATTGTCAAGAACAAAAGTAAAGCTTACATATGTATTGTCTTAAACAGGAATTAATCAACTTGCAAGGACATTGCTGGTCAGTATTAAATAGTGTAAGCCTTTCCCCACCTGCAAAAAAAGTATTTAGATCACACGCAATATTATGTCACTACTGATGTCATTGAAGATGTCATAGGTGATGTCACTAGCGATGTCATGAATGATTTAAAACTATATATAATTTCTCTGATCTGTAGGATGGTGTCATGTTTTATGCCTTTACTGATGCCATTGATTATGTCATAGGTGATGTAAGTATTGATGTTATTGATGATGTTATCAACAATGTCATGTGTGATGTAAACAGTGATGTAATTGATGATGTCATGCAAAGCACCCAGGGCAGGGGCAGTTTACATTGGGAATTTCCTTGCTTTTTAACATTTAATTAAGAACTTAAACTCTAGGCATTAACATGTTTTTTTTGCCAATTAATTGCCTTGTTTTTTTTTTATTTTCTTGAATTCATGTATTCACACTCATATGCACAATGCATATTTTTATACTTAAAGAAAGTAAGAAAGTATACATATAAAAAATACACAGAAAGGATAAGAATGACCAAAAAGAGATCAAACAGCTATTAGTAATTATTTAAACAGTATACAATTAGCCTGACATGCTGAGCTGTGCACATACGCACAGTGATTACCATACAGCACTTTACAATAAGTCTGACACGCTGAGCTGTGCACCACACACAGTGATTGATTACTACACAGCACTATACAACAAGTCTGACACGCTGTGCTGTGCACAACACCGTGATTACCATCCAGCACTTTACAATAAGTCTGACATGCTGAGCTGTGCACCACACACATTGATTGATTACTACACATCACTATACAACAGGTCTGACATGCTGTGCTGTGCACATACACACAGTGATTAGCATACAACAGTATACAATAAGTCTGACACGCTGTGCTCTGCACATACACACAGTGATTAGCAAACAACAGTATACAATTAGTCGGACACACTGAGCTGTGCACCACACACAGTAATTGATTACTATATAACAAGTTTGAAACACTGAGCTGTGCACATACACACAGTGATTGATTACTATACAACACTATACAATAAGTCTGACTTGTTGAGCTGTGTACCACATACTGTGATTGATTACCATACAACACTATACAATGTCTAACATGTTAAGCTGTGCACCACACACAGTGATTGATTACTATACAACACAATACAATAAGTCTGACAATCTGAACTGTGCACCACACACAGTGATTGATTACTATACAATAAGTTTGATACGCTGAGCTGTGCACCACACACAGTTTTTGATTACCATGCAACACTAAATAATAAGTTTGACATGTTGAGCTGTGCACACACACAGTGATTGCTTACTATGCAACACTGTACAAAAAGTCTGATATGCTGAGCTGTGCACTATATCAGATAGGGTTATTATGAGTGTAACTCTACTTTTACATGTATGTCTGATGTTTTTGTGCCCCTTTTTTGTCTCACATAACAGTAAATAAGAGCTCTGAAATTTTGCTAACTTGACGAGCATTAAATTAAGTTGCATTCAAGTGAACACATCTACTTTCAATGTCGCAATATACCCATTATTGCTTGCATGCAACAGATTTCACGGCACTCTTAATCTTGCCTTTTGTGGGGGGGGGGGTAATTTTTATTTTTTTGCCTTTATCAAAATCTGACTTCATATGTCTAATACCAACCGTAAAAATAATGGATTTTTTTTTAAATATCCTACCCAAATCTCCCTGATTAAAATTACCAAGTTCCTTTTGCAAGTTAGTTTTTTTTACCCAAAAAACATGTTCATTTTGCAGATAGTCATTAATGGCCAAATAGAAAGTGCAGGGCAAATAGCCCGGAGCGAAGCTAAGGGTTAAGGCCTGTAGGAGTGAGTGCTGCTGTGTGTGTGTGTTTTAGTTACAATGTTGCACTATGTTGGGAGGGGTCTACTAACCTTATAAGAAGGATGTACAGGCATTCCACTTCCTCTTTGTTCCTGTGGACTCCCAGAAGAATTTTCAGCTTAGCAGTTTGCAGCATTTTCCAATGGAAGGCGAATCTGGAGAATGGGAAGAAATGGAGTTAGAGGACGTGGAGTGGGTCGCACCATCCCCATCCGGAACTGTCACGGTGGGTCTGGGCCATGGGTCTGGGCTGTGTCTGCCTGGGGGGTAGCCCACTGTTGTTCTCTTCTCCTGCACGGGAGAATTTAGGGGGGGATGGTGGCCCCGGTATAGCCTATCCGTCGTGTGAGACAGACTGTAGGCCCTCAGGGGAGATTGGGCCTGAGGGGAGAGTAGGAGCGCCCGGCGGGTTGGTTTTAGGGCCTAGGGGGTCCCAGGGGAGCTCCGGGTTCGGCTCCGGGAGTCCCGGCTTTGTAGCCGGGGGCTCCGGTGTCGGCCTTAGGCAGGGGCCTGTAGTGGCAGGGCCCAGAGAGGCCTTAGGAAGTGCGGGCACCTCGGGGGTGAGCGTCGTTGGCGCGGGTAGTGGGAGCAGTGCGGCCTCACCTGCGGCAGTGGTCCTCTCCGGGGAATCGTTGGCGGCGGCGGTGACTCTCCTCCAGTCCTTGGCGTCGTCGTCGGGTCCGGCGGTACTTCAGGCCCCGGCTTTGGCCTACGGCGAGGTACAGGCCTCCGGTCCGTCGTCCCTCGTGGCTTCTAAAATGGCCGCCGCGTCGACTTCCGGCGGCGTTGCGCACTCCCGCGTCACTTCCGGTGACGTCATTTCCGCTTGCGGCAGTCGCAATCTGGACAGCAAGCAGAGCGGATCGTTCCCCCCGGGCTCCGAAGGTAAGAAGGGAGCACCTCGGGGGGGACACCCGCTCTTGGGGACAAGAACGATGGGGCCCAGGAGGCCAGGGGGGCGCATGATAGGCCGGATAGAGGGGCAGAGGTGCTGAATCATGGGGCAACTGTGAGCGTGGCACCGGGACAGCAGGGGCCTCCGGAGGGCGCTCCGGGGGCGTCACAACAGGGTGTGCGCACTAGAGCCGCAGTTGGACACAGTAATAAGGGGGGGATGCCGACAGGGCACCCGCCTCGCGCTCGCGGCCTACGTTAGGAGGGGGAAAAGCTAAGGCGGCCCCCGCACGCGCTGCGGCCCAAAGTAAAGGAAAGGCCCCCGTGGCTAAGACCGCAAATAAGGGGGCCATCCTGGCGCACAACGCAAGGGGCGAGGCCGCAATAGCGGAGCCCCAGGGGCAAGGCCTGCAGGGTATCATGACGCCCAGCAGGACTTCACCGGCACGATCTGAGCAAATAGCCACAAGGGGGGCTGTCAAAAGTGGGCATGCTAGCATTAGCGTTGGCACTGGGGAAGGCTTAGAGAGCCCCGGGAGGGGACAGGCGAGACAGGCTAGGGGATCGAAGTCTCAGGGTCGGAGTAGGACCGTGAGATTTCAAGAGGATTCGACTAGCGGGTTGGCCACCAGTACGGATGATGATGTGAGTGTGGCATGCGGTGTGAGTGACAGTGACCGGGAGGGCTATTTAGAATTTGAGGAAAGGGGGGATAGGGAAGAGATGGCTGGTCCTTCCCGAGGTACTCCCCTCTTGGCTTCTATTTTGCAGGTACCCAGGACTTCCTCATCCAGCAGGGATATGGCGACTCAGAGTTCCGGAGCTCTCGTGCCTAGAGGAGTCAGCAGTGCTTCTGGACAAGGCCAAGCCGCATCGGGCGCTTCCTCTGGTGAGATGCAACTTGGTTTACCTAGGGGGCGGTGTAATTCTTCCAGCTCTAGTGGGTCAGGGTCAGGATCTGAGATAGATGGGTCCCTGGGTTTGCACACGAAAGGGCATAGGAGGATGTATAGAATGTTGAGGAAGATGAGTAAGGGCAATCACAGGGATGACATTGCCAGTAGTGGGGCGCAGTCATCTCAACTCTTAGGGGTTGCTGGGGGGTCACCACAGGCGGTGAACAGAAAGGCAGCGGTACACGGGGATACTTATTCGTGCCAGGTACACAGTTTGCATGCACACCTTAAAACTAAAACTGTGAAACGTATTCAGGACGGTAAGTATGTTAACATGTTTGAGCTGTCTGCAGAGGCCTTTAAGTTTAAGGAGATGGCGGAGGATGGTACGGGCCCTAAGAAATTTAGGCGGCCTGATACCCTTGAGGAGTGGCACCGGTGTTTCCGGGTATACGCCACTTGCTACTTAGAGAGGTTTCCCGATCAGGGGACTGCACTCTTTAAGTACGTTGACACCATCGATGCAATACACAGAAAGTTTGCCGATGGTGCTTGGAGGGAGTATGATATGTTATACCGGAAAAAGAAAGTGGGCAACCCACTGCTTGATTTTGGTACGATGGATTTGCACCTCTGGGCGCATCTTGATGCGGAAAGGAGGGCGCAAGGAGGCGCCATAGCGACATCGCCCGGGGCTAGGCAGACTTTGCACTTTCGACGGCGACAAGGGGGTGTATGCTGGCGATACCAGGACAAGGCGTGTGAGCGGGGCACTTCGTGCACGTTCAAGCACGTCTGCAAGTTTTGCAGCGGGCAGCACCCCGGGGCTGATTGCTCCAAAAAGCGAGACACCCAAACTGAGCGGTTTGGGAGCAAAGGAGGCGCTGGCGCTAAGGGCGGATTCACCACTTAGAGTCCAGGTCATTTGTAAATGGCTGCGTAGGTACCCTGATAGGGCGGCTGCTCAGCTTCTGGATAGCGGGTTGCGTGAGGGCTTTGTGATCCCGGTAGTAGGCCGGGTGGGGGGAGCACGAGACAGGAAAAACCTGAAATCGGCTTCCCAATACCCTGAGGCAGTCAGGGAAAAACTGGGCAAAGAAGTGGCCTTGGGTAGGGTCGTAGGCCCCTTTAGGGACCGACCGCTACCGGATTTAGTTGTCTCCCCACTAGGGGTGGTCCCCAAGAAGGAGACAGGTAAGTTCAGGCTTATACAACACCTCTCTTATCCGAAAGGGCGGTCGGTAAACGACGCTATACAGGAGGAATTGAGCTCGGTCCGTTACCAGTCGTTTGACGACGCGCTGGCTCTGGTTAAGGAACGGGGCCCGGGAGCATTAATGGCGAAACTAGACGTGGAATCCGCGTTTAGGCTACTCCCGATTCACCCATCATCCTTTGGGCTGATGGGGTGTTGGTTTGAAGGGGGTTACTATGTTGACCGTTGTCTGCCCATGGGCTGTTCGATATCCTGCGCGTACTTTGAGGCATTCAGCACTTTCCTGCACTGGGCGGTGGTCTCGGTGGCGGGGAGTGATAGAGTGGCGCACTACTTGGATGACTTTCTCCTGGTAGGGGCGGCCAACTCGCAAGAATGTGCCTCCTTAATGAAAGTCATGAGGTTCATGATGGCCAGGTTTGGGGTTCCTTTGGCAGAGGATAAGACGGAGGGGCCGTGCACATGCTTGACGTTCCTTGGTATCGAGATCGATTCAGTGGCAGGTGAATGCAGGCTGCCTAGGGAAAAGGTCGCCAAGCTGTTGGCGGCGGTGCGGGCCATGGTTGCAACGCAGATGTGTTCGCTGCGGGAACTGCAATCGCTCCTTGGCCTCCTTAATTTTGCGGGGAGAGTGATCCCGTGGGGGAAGGTGTTTAGCAAGCGACTAGAGCGGTGTTTGGGCGGAGGTAGGGCTCCGGCATCGCGTATTTGCATCACGAGGGACCTCGTGGCGGATTTGCAGGTCTGGGAGAGGTTTCTCCAGGACTTTAACGGCGTCTGCATGTGGCGAAGGGAGCCGATATCTAACCAAGCGCTACATCTGTTCACGGACGCTGCAGGAGCATCCGGGTATGGGGCTTACTTTGAAGGCGCTTGGAGTGCGGAGCCCTGGCCGACCGAATGGGCGACCAGAGGGCTTACACGCAATCTTTGTCTTCTGGAATTGTTTCCTATCCTGGTTGCGGTGGAATTGTGGGGTCACCTGTTTAGTAACAGGGCTGTGATTTTCTGGACGGATAATCTCAGTGTGGTGTTTGCGGTTAACAGGCTTTCTGCTTCATCGCCTGTGGTCGTACATTATTTGCGACACCTGGTGTTGAGATGTTTGCAACTGAACATTGACTTTAGGGCACGGCATGTGCCAGGGGTGCAGAATATAGTTGCGGATGCACTGTCGCGCTTCCAGTGGGGGGCATTTAGGACTGCGGCGCCTGCTGCGGCTCCTAATGGTCTTTCTTGCCCTCTCTTTTTGTGGCAGATGGCGAAGGACTACAGCAACTGATCCCGGTGTTGCGGGCTTCGTTGGCGCCCAGCACATGGTCGGCATACGTGAGGTACTGGAGTGAATGGGTAGGTTTTTGCGACCTCCGTGAGTTCCCCTCTTGCGAGGGTGAACAAGGGTTTTTGTTGCGCTGGCTGGCGGAGCTGAGAGGTAAGTGAGCAACGAAGGGGGCGGTGGTAGCAAGACTATCGGCTGTGGCTTTTTTCTGCAGGCTATACGCCTTTAAAGACGAGTCGCGATCCTTTCTCGTTAAACAGCTGTTGAGGGGCTGGGGCCGTCTGGAAGTTCCATGACGAGACACAAGGGAGCCCATTACGGCAGAACGGCTAGTAAAATTATTGGACGTGTTGCCAGAGATATGTTCCTCACCTTTTGAGGCCCACCTCTTTGGGGCGGCCTTTGGCTTAGCGTTTCACGGCGCATTAAGGGTGGGTGAGTTGGTACCGCGAGCCAGAACGGCGGCCACAGGGGGGGTCATGCACAGCCATGTTCGGCTGGTGGAGGACTCCGTGCTATTGTTCATTCCCAGGTCCAAAACGGACCAGGAGGGCCAGGGAGCCTGGCTTTCACTGCCGGGGCAGCAGGGTGTTGCCTGTTGCCCGGTGCAACTAGTGTCATCTTACCTGGGAGTACGGCCAGGAGGCTCCTCCAGGTTTTTGATACATGCTAATGGAGACCCACTGACCAGATACCAGTTTGGCAAGGTATTGGAGAAGGCAGCGCAAAAGGCTGGCCTAGACGGGTCTCGGATCGCCCCACACTCCTTCAGGGTGGGGGCAGCGATGACAGCAGCAGAGCTGGGTTGGTCCTCGGATCGGATCCGCTCATTGGGGCGGTGGAGGTCGCAGCGGTATAAATCTTACGTTAGGCCGCTGTATGTTTGAGATCGGGGATCAAGGGTCATGCATGCAAGAGTTGGGGGGCTTGCGGGGGTGATACCAGAAGGTTATGGGCCAAGGTTGTGGACCTGGTCTACTGCAAGCAGGCTAACTCTTGTTTCCTTTGTTTCAGAAATACGTCCAGGTCCTGTACGGGTGTGGATCGTCGGCCATTCATATGTGCACTGGGCCGCAATTAGAGCTGCAGCCATGCCAGGAGGACAGCAGCTAGGAATTGAATCGTCCAGGGCTGTGTTACGTTGGCTAGGGCGCAGAGGCTTGTCTTGGTCAGACCTGCCTGCATTGCTCCAGACCGCAGCGAAAAGGTGGGAGAAACCTCACATTTTGATAATTCATGCTGGCGGCAATGATGTGGGGGCCATTCCCACATTGGATCTGATCCGGGCAATGCAGTCAGATCTGAGGCAGTTCAAACTCTGGTTTCCAGGTGTGAGAATCGGGTGGTCGAATGTGATCCCTAGATTAAGATGGAGGCACATGGTGTGTCATAAGGCAGCTTTCCAGGTCAGGAAAAAGATCAATAGGGACCTGAGGAAGCAGGTAGTGGAACTCGAGGGTTTTGTGGTAGAGCACGGGAACATCTCGGCAGCCCATAAGGGTTTGTATAGGCAGGATGGGGTTCATTTAGAACCGGCAGGAGTAGATTTGTTCTTGCAGAACATCAGGCAGGAGTTACTCCTAAGAGTATAGGGTGGCGGCAAGAGTCAGGACCATTGTATATGCAGGTCAGTCTCTTGTGGCGGGTGGTCAGGATCACGGCTGCAGACTGGAAGGAGGTTTGGTAATGGCCATTGCGGTCAGGGTGACGTCACAGGCTTGGTATGCTTGGGCGTGCTCGGGCTGAGTATTGTTAGGCCGGAAAACCCCTAATTATGTAAGCTGCGTTGAGTATCTCCGCCTTGTGGTCTGCAGCTGTGTCCCTTGGCCATTTTCTAGAAGGGGTTATTCATAGTTAGATGTAGGCCCCGATTGCCGCCACCCGTGGATAAGTTAACTGCCAGTTCCACGGCTGGTACCAATAAATGCGACCCACGGGTCTTTCACCCACAGAACTGTGTTGTGTTTTATTTATTAGTTGTTAAGTTATATTAAGTGTTAAGTTAAGTTAAGTTACAAGCAGACACTCAGGAGATGTAGGGCATTTAATCCCTTAAGAAAGTGCAGGGCAAATAGCCCGGAGCGTAGCTAAGGGTTAAGGCCTGTAGGAGTGAGTGCTGCTGTGTGTGTGTGTTTTAGTTACAATGTTGCACTATGTTGGGAGGGGTCTACTAACCTTATAAGAAGGATGTACAGGCATTCCACTTCCTCTTTGTTCCTGTGGACTCCCAGAAGAATTTTCCCCACCCTCCCAGCCCTGTTATGCACTGTTGTTGAATTTGTTATGCTCTGTTGTTTTGTCTTGTCATCCAACCGGATGGATTTGTTATGCATTACGGATTGGCACTTGTAATGCACTATGGATTTGGTGATAGGCATTACTGATTGGCACTGGTAATGCTCTATTGATTCAGTCAAAGAAATAACAGGCGGCAATCGGTCTGTCATTAGGTCTCTATCGAGACTAGGTGTCTGAGGCAGGAAGAGGGTTACTCGAACTACTTCCCTAAGACCAAGGACGGTCATTTTGAACTCCCCAGTTATTGACATGCTGTTCGTCAAGTCAAGGCTGGACCTACAGGTTTGGAGTTAATAATGCTTGCACCCTACTCTGGCGGGTGGTCAGGATCACGGATGCAGACTGGAAGGAGGTTTGGTAATGGCCATTGCGGTCAGGGTGACGTCACAGGCTTGGTATGCTTGGGCGTGCTCGGGCTGAGTATTGTTAGGCCGGAAAACCCCTAATTATGTAAGCTGCGTTGAGTATCTCCGCCTTGTGGTCTGCAGCTGTGTCCCTTGGCCATTTTCTAGAAGGGGTTATTCATAGTTAGATGTAGGCCCCGATTGCCGCCACCCGTGGATAAGTTAACTGCCAGTTCCACGGCTGGTACCAATAAATGCGACCCACGGGTCTTTCACCCACAGAACTGTGTTGTGTTTTATTTATTAGTTGTTAAGTTATATTAAGTGTTAAGTTAAGTTAAGTTACAAGCAGACACTCAGGAGATGTAGGGCATTTAATCCCTTAAGACATTTTCTGTTAAAAAGATGTCCTGGAAATTAATTATCAAATTTGTTTAGGTACCATTTATCAAGAAGACCTCTAGACTGCATTGTCCCTGTCCCAACTTTTTGGAACATATTGCAGTCAT